>NW_024081377.1:73280-88882 GCF_003009895.1 Hyaena hyaena | reverse complement strand
GCGAAATAAGTCAGGCAGAGAAAGACAAATACCATATGATTGCACATATAGGAGGATTAGGAGGAACTTAACGGAGGACCAAGGGGGAGAAGAATGGGGGAAATAGTGGGGGATACGGAGAGAGGCAAACCATTTGAGACTCTTGAATACTGAGAACAAACTGAGGACTGATGGGTGTGGGGGGGAGGGGGGAGACGGGCATGGAGGAGGGCACTTGTTGGGATGAGCACTGGGTGTTATATGGAAACCTAGTTGACAATAAACTATCTGTAAAAAATTTAAAAAAAAATAAAATCATACAAGAAAAAAAAGAAAAAAGAAATCATTTTACTTTCATTTCTTCTAATAGCATTGCTAAATATAAGTTGGTAATTTGAAAAAATGAGTGTTTATTGAAGATTTCTGTGTAATTACAAAAATGTGAAAACAGTATTTCCAATTGACGAAGTATTCTATATGAGATATTCATAGAACATTACTTGTTAGTGAAAACCAATTAATAAATGTATTAACAGACCTTTCATAAATTTAATGTTGACAGAGAAGCACATTATAAAGTGACAGGTATGGTATGTACATTAAAGTAAAACATAAGTGTTTTACCCCTAAGTTTCTATTTAAATTCTAGCTAGTTAACACAGTACAATATTAGTTTCAGGTGAAGAATTTAGTGATTCAACACACACAACACCAAGTGCTTATCACAAGTGCCCTCCTTAATACTCATTGCCCATTTAACCATCCTTCACCCACCTCTCATCCACTAACCCTCAGTTGGTTCTCTATCATCAAGAGTCTGTTAATATGTTCTTTTAGATATCTCTATGAAAGTCCCCAAGTTAGAAAGCATGAAATCAATTTCTCTTTTAAGGGACAAAATAATGTGAACAATTGAGAAGGGAAAAGAGATATTTAGTTTTTTGTATCATATTTTTACTTAATTTTTATTTGACATAATTACTAATAGTTATTAATTCTGGAACAAGTTTATGCATGTTTCTGATGCTAGTCTCTGAACATTTCAATATTTTTACATTATTCAAAATCAAAATATAATATTTCACACCTCAAAAAATGAATACTAAGCATACATTGAGAAAATTACCATTCATCTCAAATACCAACCCTTTATGTTTATCTGACAGATGTTAAGTGATTTCCCAAAATTCACATAATGAGTAAAGATAAACCCTGCATGACAAATCTGAAGGCTTGGCTCTTATTCTAGTGCTTCTTTCGTTAAATCAGGCTTACACATCTAATATGGTATTTTACATTATCTCTTTATAAATTTGTCTTTATCATAGTCACTAGAAACCTGGCAAAAACAGTGTTGGTTAAAAAATCCATCCAATAGAGTACTTGGAGAAGAAAGAAATAGTTTGGTGTTAGCTATGTAAACAAACAACAGAATACATGGGAAAACTCTGCAGATATTTTGTTATCAGCTTTTCTATTAAAGAGAATAATAGTCAACATAGAAAAGTAAGCAAACATTGCTGAGAGAAAAACTGAAACTGAAGATTGATGGTGAGGTAATAAGAAACCTCCTAGTTCTTATAAACTGGGTCAAACGTTTCATGAGGTAATAAGAGTATTTGTAAGTGAGATCATAGAACTTACCTTGGTGATGTTAATGATATGTATGTATATGTATACAGATATAAACAGAATGAAATATATGAATATGTTATGTAAGTATATATGTGTATATAAACGAATATGCATACCTATGCATATATACGTATATCAGGAGAGAGAATGAAACTGGAGAGGAGTGGAATAAGAATGAGTTTAAATGTATTAAACTACTAAACCTCACACAACTTTAGAGCAACAGAGATGGGATTCAGACTCAGGCAACTTGACTGAGCAACCTCTTGTCTAGCAACCTCTCTGTCTTCAAAAGGTCTGTTCTGAATAGTATTTATATTAATGTCTGGCAAATGCTGTGTCAGTTGTCACACAGATCATCTATGGGTTCTTAGAGTGTTAATTTATATGGTAGACTGAGCTACTATGGAAAGCATTGCCTTACCTAAACACCTACAAAAGCTGGAGACATTATTTTAAAAAATCCTTAGCTTTTACTGTCTAGGGAATAAAGCAGCTACCCTTCATCACAAAGCTTATAATGAACATTTTCACCCATACTGATCAAGTGTAGCATCCATTAATTCCCTAATGAACCACAAGTGAAACCTAGCAATTGTGACATTGCCATAAACATCACCAGCACGTATCCCTCTTGTGAGATGAATTTCCTGGAATGTCATCATTACAGTTAACTAGAAAACCATAGTCAACTAAATTAGGGAGGGATATAAACTGGGTCTGGTACAACTTCCAACAAGCCAGCATGGAAAGTTTAAGTTTATGCTGGACAATATAGGCATAGCAGTTCATTCTATAGAACCTAAAGCTGGAGCTTGAGTATCATGAAAAAAGTTGTAATCTAGGAACTATGGGAAGATGTCTAAACCCTTAAAACTGGTAATCTCAAAAGATTTTTGTCAATGAAAATTGACCTAGAAAAAATGCTAAGTGGCTGAGGAAGATCTAAGGAAGTGCGGCAAGCAGCAAGGGTTGTGAATAAAAAAAAAAGAAGCAAAACTCACTTATGAGTAATAAAAACCCTTAGGCTAGTGTCTAAATGTATACTCTCTTCATAATTCCTTTGGAGGTATACAGACAATTGTTTTGCAGGTCATTTCCACAGTTTATTATATATGTGAGAATAAAGACAAAGGAAAAAAATGAAAAGACCTGAGGATGAGTTCATATTCAAAATTATAGATCACACAGGATGACAAACTGTAAAAAAAAAAAAAAAAAGGAGAAACACAATAGATTTAAGAAGCATAGTATTGAAATCAATGTAATACTTCATATCATATTTACAATGTAATATGATACTTAAAATCTAAATAGATAAGAAAATGAATAAAAATATTCTAGAAATTAAGGAATATAGTCACTAAAATCTTAAAACGGAAAGAGATTTCCAGTTTCCATTCAGTGATATAAATACTGAACTGAAAATAATGTTTTTCCCACTCTTACAACAAAAATGCAAAAGACTCAAACTGCACATCTTTTCTTAAAATCATCAGAGAATTGAAGTCACAGGGCAACTAGCTAATGTACTATTTGGGGGAAACAGGCCAACACTTTAGGAAGAGGCAGCATATAAACCCTTGCTTCCCTGGGGCAGATATCAAACAACACAAAAAAGAAATCAGCAAGAATAGGTAACTAAGTGATAGCAGCAGATTGGCTGGTAAGCATGGTGACTCGCAGATATAGAAGTTCATACTATCTTGCATTAGTTAGGCTTTTTCTAAACAAACCACGCCAGGTGCTCACAGGAAACTGTGAGAGTCCTGAGAAAATATTCACCTTGGTACAGAAATGAGAATAGAAAAAGTAGTTTCTGTGGTAGGGACATAAATCTCCATGCTAGGTGAAACACTCGAGAAGCTGTATTAATATCAGTTAGAAAAAACATCAGAACAAGGAATGTCGTTAGGGATAAAAATGGACATAATGATAAAATGGCCAATTCTCCAAGAAGACATAAAATCCAAGTACACATACAACTATTTACAGAGCTTTAAAACACATTTAATATATACTGATAGACAGAATAAAAATAAACAATACACATTTTGTAGTTGAAGATTTCAACAGTCCTTCATTAGTAATTGATAAAACAAGTATTCAGAAATTTAGTAAGGCTATGTAATGCCTGGAGAACACAATCTACCAACTTTACCTAATTTACATTTATAGAACAGTTCACCCAATAACAGAATACACTTTTTTTTTCAAGTACATATGGGATAGTCATCAAAATAGACTACATTACATCTGGTCTATCTGGATCATAAAATATCTTAACTAATTAAACAGAACAGAAATCATACAAAAATGTGTTTTTGGATCATAATGTAATTAAACTAGAAATAATAAAGATACGTGGAAGAACCACAAATGTTTGGAAATTAACATTTGAAAATTAAATAGTACAATACCAAATAATATGAGATCAAAGAATAAGTCTCAAAGGATGCTAAATACTTTTTTAATGAATGAGATTGAAACAAGTCAAAATTGGTGGAATGCAAAGTAGTACTTAGAAGAAAGTTTAGCATTAACTGCTTATTCTTTTTGTTTGTTTTTTAAAATATTTATTTATTTTGAGAGGGAGTGAGGGGCTGAGAGGGAGGGAAAGAGAGAATCCCAAGGAGGCTCTGCCTTGACATCATCAGCCTGGATCTCCCAAATTGTGAGACCTGAGCCGAAATCAAGAGTCAGACACCTAACCTACTCAGCCACGCAGGCGCCCCAAATTGCTATATTTTAAATAAGAAAAAAGAAGACCTCAAAACAGTAATACAAGTTTCCCCCTTTAAAAACTAGAAAAAGACACTTACATCCAAAGCAATAAGAAAGCAGATTATAAAGATAAAATGAGGAGGCAGGTGATTGAAAAATGAAGAATAATAGAGATCAATGGGCAAAAAAAAAAGCTTGCTCTTTGAAAAGATCAATGAAGTTAATAAAACTCTAGCCAGACAGATGAAATTCTTTATAAAAGAAGAGAAGACAAAATTACCAACACTGGAAATGTAAAATAAAGCTTCACTACAGACCAACAGATATTAAAAGGGTAAGAGAATACTACTAACAACTCTTTCCCATAATCTGAAAATTCAGATGAAATGAACCAATCTCAGCAAAACGCAAACTACCTAAACTCATTCAAGAACAAACAGATAAACTGAATTTTCCTATATTATTCAATAAATTGAAATTATAATAAAAAGTTTATTTTTTAAAATTTTCCTAAGATTGGAGAGGTTTACTGGTGAACTTTACCAAATATTCAGCAAAAAATAATACTAACTTTACATAAAAGAGAATAAAACACTTCCCCACAAATTTTATGAGGCCAACGTTATTGTAATATCAAAACTACACTAAGACAGTATAAGAAAACTACAGACCAATATCTCACACAAACATACGTGTAAAAATCTTCACAAAATATTTTAGCAAATCAATTCCAAAAACAATATATATATTTATAAAACACCATAACCAAAGGGGATTTATCTCAAGAATAGAGGACTGGTTCAACATTCAAGAAGTGATTAATAAAATGTATAATTTTAATACCGTGTTTTAAGAAATCGTATGATTAGTTCAAAGATGCAAAAAATTTTGACAAATTCAATGTATATTTATGAAAAAAGAAAATCCTATACCAGAAATGTAAGTAAACTTTCTTCACTTAATAAAAGATTTATACAAAAATATCAAACACATCAATTTTAACGTGAAAGACTGAAACAAGAAAAGACAATATAATACTGGAAATCTTAGTCATTGTTATAAGGCAAGAAATAAAAAGATACAGATTTAGAAAAAGAAATAATAATGTTTCTTATCACAATAGAAAATTCCGAAGAATCTTAACATGGTTCAAGAACCAGTAAGTGAATTCAGAAAAGCCTCAAGATACAGGTTACTATATATAAAATCAATTATATTTATATATACTAGCAAAGAACAAGTTATTACCATTTTCATAAACAGAAAACAAAATATTATTGTTTTCAAAAAACAAAAATATTACCATTTCAATAGAGCCAAAAAAAATGAAATACTTAGGTGTATGTTTGTTAATATCAAGCAAGTTTCTGTGTATTAAAGATATATAAATGAAAACAAAATAAAAGACAAATACATTGAGAGATATACTGAGTTAATAGATTGGGAGATTCAGTATCATTAAGAATTCAGTTTTCTGCAAGTTAAACTATAAATTAAATGCAATATCACCAATCAAAATATCAATGGAACTTTTTCTATTAAATATATATATCCACAAGCTGATTCTAATTTTATAGGGAAAGATAAGGAAATGGGAACAACCAAAATAACTCTAAGAAGTGAGATGACTCACAATAGTGGATGTGAAGACTTAACTATAAAGCTACAATAATCAAGACTAGATGATTTTAGCTAATGGACAGATGAATAGATCAATAGAACACAAGAAGGAGCCCAGAAATAGACCCACAAAAATATAATCAACTGCCTTTTTAAACTACTCTATTGATGTATGATTTTCATCAAGTGATTTTTTGGGAAAACTATATTTTTTATAATTTTTTTAATGTTTTTATTTATTTCTAGGAGAGAGAGAGAGAGAGAGACAGTGTGAGCAGGGGAGGGTCAGAGAGAGAGGGAGTTACAGACTGAAACAGGCTCCAGGCTCTGAGCTGGCAGTCAGCACAGAGCCCGACGCGGGGCCCGAACCCACGAACCGCGAGATCATGACCTAAGCGAAAGTCGGACGCTTACCCGACTAAGCCACCCAGGCGCCCCGAGGGAAAACTATTTTAATAGGGAAAGGATAGTCTTTTCACCAAGTAGAACTTGAGCAACTGGAAGTTCATATGCACAAAAATAAACCTCAACCTATGTTTCAAACCTTATAAAGTTGAATTGAAATGGATCATAAACTAAATGTTAAAATAAAACTATAAAACCTACAGATGAAAACACGAGGGAAAACACCAGTATATGCTTGGTTTGGGTCAAGAATATTTAGATAAGACAATAAAACATGACCTATAAAAATTAGACCTTATAAAGGTTAAAATATTTTGCTTTACTAACGTAAGTATTAAGGTAGTACAAAGACAAGACACAGACTGGGAGAAACGATAAAAATCATATTTCTGACAGAGAAGTCACTTATGTTCACATAAAACATGCATATAAATATTTATAACAGCTTTATCTGTAATTGCCAAAAACAGTAACAACAGGAAGTTCTTTCCATGTGAATGGATAATAAGCTATGTGAAATATTGTTTACAATATAATATTAATCAGAAAAATAAAGGAAAAAAACTATTGGATCACATAAGATGATGAACCTGAAACATATTTTGCCAAGTGAAAAGATGCCAGATTCAAAAATCTACATCAAGGTTCTAAATTTTGGCACTACTTACATGTTGAGCCAGGTAATTCTTTGTGCACTGTGAGATATTTAGCAATCTCTCTGACCTCTACCCACTAGAGGCCAGTAGCACCAACCCTACCAGTATGAACAAACGAAAACATCTCCAGAGGGTGCCAAATGTCCATTTAGAAACAAAATTGCCTCTCATTGAGAACCACTCATCTACATATTGCATATTTATATTTATACGACATCTTTGGAAAAGGCAAAACTCATAAAACAGATCAGTAGCTGCCAGAGATTGGAGGAAAAAGTAATTAACTATAAGAGAATTTGGGGGGATAGTACAATGGGACTGTTTTGCACATAACTATGTTGGTGGATACAAGACTCTGTGTATTTGTCAAAAATCCATAAGCAGTACACCACAAAGAGTGAATTTTACTCTATGTTAATAAAAAAAAGTAACCGGCACATGAGCAGAACCCAAAGTCAAATATAAACTGTGATAATGAACCTAAACGTATTACTAATGAGTAACATAAACACAATGTAAGGAATGGGAAACAAAACTACCTTGAGTTACTTTGGAAAACAGTATTCTGACTGGATATTTTAATGGTAAAGACAAAAAGTAGAGCAGGCAAATATTTTACTCTCATTGGTAAATGTGTTTCTCAAATGCATAAGGGTTAAAAATTACGAGTTTAATTTTGTATGTAATAAGGTTGAACAAATAAGTAAATGTGTTGCAGCAATGAGAGCCTGGTGTCTCAATGTTAGAGAAAATAATTGCAAATATTGAAAGGGAAAGGCTAGGTAGAAACATTGGTGCTGAATTATAAGTGAAAGTATCATTATGAACTCACAGGTTTATATATGTATATACACACACACACACACACACAATCAGATGTAAAAGTAAATACAGATGTACCTCTCTGCATGTGTACTTAATCTAAGCTTAGTCTATTGAAAGGTCCTAGAAATGAAGATACCCTAGTAGTGACAAGCTCATGAAGCATACAGACCTTAGTGTTTAAATAGTATTTTCCAATGAAAAGAATGAAAGATTCTTGGAGAAGTGTTTGATTGCAGATTTAGGGAAGGGAAAATACAAAATTAGACTAGCGCATCTTCCAGTTTCTAAAAGTAAGAAATTACTAATAAAAAGGTAGTGAGCACTGAGTGCTATATGAAATTGTTGAATCAATTTGTTGTACATATGAAAATAATATATTGTATGTTAATTATATTTCATTTTTTTAGAAAAAGATTAAGTGATTAAAAAAAGGAAGATGGGGACACACTGAAAGGGCACAACAGACTATGTGAAAGAGCTTCAATGGTCAAACTTCAAAAACCTAAGCAACAAAATAAACAATGACAGAATTAGATTATAAGCCATAGAATAATATAAATCTCCATATATGCAGCTTATGTAAAAGAGCAATTGAATAAGTAAATAAATATAGGGAGAAGAGATAGCTCTTCCTTATAGAATAAATCAAATTAATAAATGTAGAAGAAATGAAGAAATAAAAATTTCCATTAAAATCCACAGTAATGACTTTGGTGGCAGGATTTCATGGTAAAATTATTATTCAAAATTTTGAATAGAAATAGTATATAGATTACTTTAAAATATCTCTAGAGGAAAGGGAAACAAAAGCAAAAATGAACTATCGGGACCTCATTAATATAAAAAGCTCTGCACAGCGAAGGAAAACAATCAACAAAACTAAAATGCAATCTACAGAATGGGGAGAATATATTTGCAAATGACATATTGGATAAAGAGTTACTATACAAAAACAATAAAGAACTTATCAAACTCAACACCCAAAAAACAAATAACCCCGTTAAAAAATGAGCAGAAGACATGGATAAACATTTTTCCATAGAAGACATCCAGATGGCTAACAGACTCATGAAAAGAAGCTCAACATCACTCATCACCAGGGAGATACAAATAAAAGTATCAATGTATGAAACATAACCTCACACCTGTCAGAATGGCTAAAATGAACAACACAAGAAACAACAGGTGTTGGCCAGGATGTGGAGTAAGAGGAACACTCTTGCACTGCTGGTGGGAATACAAACTGGTGAAGCCACCCTGGAAAACAGTAGCGAGGTTCTTCAAGAGGTTAAAAATAGTATCACCCATATGACCCAGCAATTACACTACTGGGTATTTACCCAAAGGATACAAAAATACGATTCAAAAGGGCACATGCACCCTGATATCTATAGCAGCATTATCAACAATAGCCAAATTATGGAGAAAGCCCAAATGTCTATAAGACCTTTGTGCTTCTGGCTTGGCTGGGTCCCTGGGGTGGAGGGGAGGTAAAAGGATTAAAACTTCTGAGAGGTTTGCCCGCGAGTTTATATTTTGGGCGACTGGACACAGAGGGACCCGGTTTCCTGCTATCCAGCTGACCCTAAGCAGGACACACTGGTCCCAGGCGACCACGGGTGAAACTGCTCTTCGTTCGCCATCCCAACCTGGAGGAGACGGGAGCAGCGGCTTCTACCGTGATCCCGTGAAGGCAAGAGGCTTGAAACCTCTCTGAGGGGGCTCACCTGCAAGTTTATATTTCAGGCAATTTCAATGGGGCACGCGGTCTGAGATGTGGAAATGAGGCCTGGCCTGGGATATAGAGCACGGCCCACCTTGGCTACACCCCCGGCACAGGGAGTTTACACACCAATAAAAGTGAGTTGCAACACTGGGTTGAAAAAGGGACTGGGGGGCCACCACTCCTCCCCACAACCAACAAGGCAGGACTCCCGCGGGACGTGCTGGACCAAACCACGCTCATCCCTGCTAGAGAGCTGCCCTCTTCTTCTTTTTTTTTTTTTTTTTTTTTTCCTCTTCAGAGCCGGGGCAAGACCAACATGGATGCACTGCCCTGATTAACTCTGGTCACTGGCTTGCTTAAACAGTCACATTTAATCCATTCTCTAGATGTAAATTCTATACCTACCTACCTTTTTATCTCTTTCTCTCTGGAGTTATTAGACTATATATTTTCTCTGTATAGCATCATTGTCATTTCTTTCGCCTCTTCTCCAACCATATTCCACTCTTTCGCTCTTTGAAAAAAGCCTCTTATTCCTTCTGCCTGCTCATTTCATTTCCAATTTCACTTCATCCCCACCCTGTCATTTCAATCTTTCCATATGCTCTTCTACCAGCACTGCATACACCTGGCTATTTATTTGTAGCTGGGAAAACCGGTTACATGCTTTAAACTGTTCTTTATCTATTGGGCTTTTTTTTCCTTTTCTTCTTTTTTATGTATTTTTATTTCTTATTATTTGCTTTACCTCCTTCCTCTCCTTTCCTTTTCATTTTCCCTTTCCGTTTGCATGTTTGTTGGATTTGTCTGTGTGTTTCTGTGCCTTTGTTCCCTGTGTTTGTCTGTTTTCTTTTCCACGGCTACCTCAAGAAACAAGCCAAAGTACACATGGTGGAGAGTCCCAAATACCACTACGAGTAGGAAAATAAAATAACCAAGGTCTCAACAAGAGAGACCAAGAGATACCATTCAAAGAACATTTTCCAAACGGACAGGCCTTGGACAGTCAAAGAGCATTCTTTGGTACAGCAGCACTCACAGGTACAGAGTGCATAACAAGCTTTTAAAACTAACAAGAGATAGAAAGCTAACCAAAATGATGAAACAAAGAGCTCTCCTCCAAAGAAATTCCAGGAAGAAATGGCAGCTAAAGAACTGCTCAACACAGATATAAGCAAAATAACTGAGCAAGAATTTAGAACAATAATCATCAAATTAATCACTGGGCTTGAAAAATGCATGGAGGACATCAGAGAAACTATGGCTACAAACACTATGAAGCTTAAAAATAGTTATGATGAATTAAAAACTGCGATAGATGAGATATATAACAAACTGGAGGCGTCCAATGCATGGATTCAAGAGGCAGAAAGGAGAATGAGTGATTTAGAAGACACAGTTATAGAAAAAGAAGAAACTGAGAAAAAGAGAGATAAACTGATCCAGGAACATGAAAGAAGAGTTCAAGAGCTCAGCGATACAATCAAATGGAATAATATACATATCATAGGAATCCCAGAAGAGGAAGAGAGAGGGAAATGTGCTGAAGGAGTCCTGGAACAAATTATTGCACAGAACTTCCCCAACCTGGGGAGGGAAGTAGATGTTGAAATTCAAGAGGCACAGAGAACTCTCCTCAGACGTAACTTGAATTGATCTCATACATGACATATCATTGTGAAAATGGCAAAATATAAGGACAAAGAGAGAATTATGAAAGCAGCTAGGGAAAAAAGGGCCCTAACATACAAAGGGAAACCTATCAGAGTGGTGACAGACCTATCTACTGAAACTTGGCAGGCCAGAAAGGAATGGCAGGAGATCTTCAATGTGATGAACAGAAAAAGTGTGCAGCCAAGAATCCTCTATCCAGCAAACCTGTCATTCAGAATAGAAGGAGAGATAAAAGTCTTTCCAAAGAAACAAAAATTGAAAGAATTTGTCACCACTAAACCAGCTCTATAAGAAATTCTGACGGGGACTCTCTGAGGGAAATGTGGCAAGGAATGCAATATGCTAGAGACACACCACAAGCATGAATCCCACAGACGACATGACTCTAAACCCATATATTTCAATAATAACACTAAATATAAATGTACTAAATACCCCAATCAAAAGACATAGGGTAGCAGAATGGATAAAAAAAACAAAATCCATCTATTTGCTATCTAAAAGAAACTTTTAGACAGGAGACACCCTCAGATTGAAAGTAAGGGGATGGAGAAATATCATGCTACTGAAAGTCAAAAGAAAGCTGGAGTAGTTACACTTATATCAGACAAACTGGACTTTAAAGTAAAGACAGTAACAAGGGATGAAGAAGGGCATTATATAATAATTAAAGAGTCTATCCATCAGGAAGAGCTAACAATTATAAATGTCTATGCACCAAATATGGAAGCACCTAAATACATAAAACAATCACAAACAGAAACACTCTTACCAATAAGAATGTGCTAATAGCAGGGGACAGTTGATCTGACCAGATCAACTGGACAGAAATTCAATAAAAACAAAATGGACTTAAATGACACATTGGACCAGATGGATCTAACAGATATATTTAGAACTATATCCTGACACCATGGAATTCACTTTCTTCTCAAGTGCGCATGGCACATTCTCCAAGATAGATCACATACTGGGACATAAAGCAGCCCTCAATAAATATAAAAGAATTGAGATCATACCATGCACACTGTCAGATCACAATGCTATGAAACTTGAAATCAATCACAGGAAGAAGTCTGGAAAACCTCCGAAAACATGGAGGTTAAAGAACACCCTACTAAAGAAAGAATGGGCTGATTGGGCAGTTAGAGAAGAAATTTAAAAATATATGGAAACCAATGAAAATGAAAATACAGCAATCCAAACTCTATGAGATGCGATGAAAGCAGTCTTAAGAGGAAAATATATTGCACTCCAGGCCTATTTCAAGAAATTACAAAAGCACAGGTACAAAATCTAACAGCTCACCTAAAACAACTAGAGGGAGAGCAACAAGAGTATCCCAAACCCAGTAAAGAAGAGAAATTAAAAAATATCAGGGCAGAAATAAACAATATAGAAACCAAAGAAAGAATTGAACAGATCAATGAAACCAAGAGTTGGTTTTTTGAAAAAATAAACAAAATTGACAAACTTCTAGCCAGGCTTCTCAAAAAGAAAAGAGAGAGCACTCAAATAGACTAAATCATGAATGAAAATGGACTGATTACAACCAACCCCTCAGAACTACAAACAATTATCACGGAATACTATGAAAAACTATATGCCAACAAACTGCACAACTTAGAATAAACGGACAAATTCCTAAACACACACTCACTATCAAAATTCATATGAGATAGAAAAACTGAACAGACCCTAACAAGTGATGAAATCGAATCAGTTATCAAAAATCTCCCAACAAATAAAGGTTTGGGCTAGATGGCTTCCCTGGGGAATCCCACCAGATATTTAAAACAGAATTAATACCCATTCTTCTCAAACAATTCCAAAAAAATAGAAATCGAAGGAAAACTTCCAGACTCATTTTATGAAGACAGCATCACTTTGATTCCCAAGCCAGACAGAAATCCAGCAAAAAAGGAGAACTGCAGGCCAATATCCTTGATGAATATACATGCAAAAATCCTCAACAAGATCCATGCAAATTGAATTCAACAGCACATAAAAAGAATTATCCACCAAGATCAAGTGGGAATCATTCCTGGGTTATAGAGCTGGTTCAATATTCGCAAGTCAATCAATGTGATACATCACATCAACAAAAGAAAAGATAAAAATCATATGATCCTGTTGATAGATGCAGAAAAAGCATTTGACAAAATACAGCATCCCTTTTTATACAGACCCTCTAGCAAGTTGGGATAGTAGGAACTTATTTAAACATCATAAAAGCCATCTAGAAGCCCTCAGCTATCATCCTCCTCAATGGGGAGAACTGAGAGCTTTCCCCCTGAGATCAGGAACACGACAGGGATGTCCACTCTCACCACTGTTGTTTAACATAGTGCTGAAGTCCTAGCATCAGCCATCAGACAAAAAAAGGAAATCAAAGGCATCAGAATTGGCTAAGAAGAAGTCAAAATTTCACTTTTTTCAGATGACATGATACCCTACATAGAACACCTGACAGACTCCACCAGAAGCCTACTAGAACTGATCCATGAATTCAGCCAAGTTGCAGGGTACAAAATCAATGTATAGAAATTGGTTGCATTTTTATACACCAAAAATGAAGCACCAGAAAGAGAAATCAAGAAACTGATCCCATTCACAATTGCACAAAAAACATAAAATACCTAGGAATAAACCTAACCAAGGATACAAGAGATCTGTATGATGAAAACTATAGAAAACTTGTGAAGGAAATTGAAGAAGACACAAAGAAATGGAAAAACATTCCATGCTCGTGGATTGGAAGAAAAAAATATAGTTAAAATGTCATTACAATCAAAGCAATCTATACATTCAATGCAATCCCAATCAAAATTGCACTAGCATACTTCTCAAAACTAGAACAAACTATCCTAAAATTTGCATGCAACCACAAAAGACCCTGAACAGACAAAGTAATATTGAAGAAGCAAACCAAAAAGGGAGGCATCACCATACCAGACTTTAGCTTGTACTACAAAGCTGTCATCATCAACACACTATGGTATTGGTACAAAAACAGACACACAGACCAATAGAATAGAATGGAGAACTCAGAATTGGACTCAAAAGTATTCAGCTAACTAATTTTTGACAAAGCAGGAAAGACTATCCAATGGAAAAAAGACAGCCTCTTTAACAGATGGTGCTGGGAGAATTGGACAGCAACATGCAGAAGAATGAAACTAGATCACTTTCTCACAGCATACACAAAAGTAAACTCAAAATAGTTAAAGGACCTGAACGTGAGACAGGAAACCATCAAAACCCTAGAGGAGAAGGCAGGAAACAACCTCTTTGACCTCAACCACAGCAGTCTCTTACTTGACACATCCCCAAAGGCAAGGGAATCAAGAGCAAAAATGAACTACTAGACCTCATCAAGATTAAATGCTTCTACACGGCAAAGGAAACAATCCATAAAACTAATAGGCAACCAACGGAATGGGAAAAGATAGTTGCAAATGACATATCAGAGAAAGGGTTAATATCCAAAATCTATAAGGAACTCACCAAACTCCACACCTGAAAAACAAACAACCCAGTGAAAAAATGGGTAGAAGACATGGACACTTCTCCTAAGAGGACATCCAGATGGCCAACAGACACATGAAATGATGCTCAGCATCCGTCCTCATCAGGGAAATACAAATCAAAATCACACTTAGATACCACCTCACGCCAACCAGAGTGGCTAAAATGAACAAATCAGAGGACTCTTAATGCTGGTAAGGATGTGGAGAAACGGGCACCCTCCTACACTCTTGGTGGGTGTGTAAACTGTTGCAGGCCCTCTTGAAAACAGTGTGGAGATTCCTCAAAAACTTCACAATAAAACTCCCCTCTGAGCCAGGAATAGCACTGCTAGGAATTTACACAAGTGATACAGGAGTGCTGATGCATAGGGGCACATGTACCCCCATATTCATAGCAGCACTCTTAACAGTAGCCAAAACATGGAAAGAGTCTAAGTATCCATCAATGGACAAATGGATCAAGAAGATGTGGTTCATCTATACAATGGAATACTACATGGCAATGAGAAAGAATGAAATCTGGCCATGTGTAGCAACATGGATGGAACTTGAGAGGGTTATGCTGGGAGAATAAGTCAGACGGAGAAGGACAGCTACCATATGTTTGCATGTATAGGAGGAACTTAATGGAGGGCCGTGGGGGAGAAGAAGGGGAGAAATGGGGGGGAGCGGGAGGGAGGCAAACCATGAGAGACTTTTTTTTTTAATGTTTTATTTATTTTTAGGAGAGAGAGAGAGACAGCGTGAGCAGGGGAGGGTCAGAGAGAGAGAGGGAGTCACAGACTGAAACAGGCCCCAGGCTCTGAGCTTGCAGTCAGCACAGAGCCC
>NW_024081377.1:26678-72232 GCF_003009895.1 Hyaena hyaena | reverse complement strand
CAATATCCTTGATGAATATACATGCAAAAATCCTCAACAAGATCCATGCAAATTGAATTCAACAGCACATAAAAAGAATTATCCACCAAGATCAAGTGGGAATCATTCCTGGGTTATAGAGCTGGTTCAATATTCGCAAGTCAATCAATGTGATACATCACATCAACAAAAGAAAAGATAAAAATCATATGATCCTGTTGATAGATGCAGAAAAAGCATTTGACAAAATACAGCATCCCTTTTTATACAGACCCTCTAGCAAGTTGGGATAGTAGGAACTTATTTAAACATCATAAAAGCCATCTAGAAGCCCTCAGCTATCATCCTCCTCAATGGGGAGAACTGAGAGCTTTCCCCCTGAGATCAGGAACACGACAGGGATGTCCACTCTCACCACTGTTGTTTAACATAGTGCTGAAGTCCTAGCATCAGCCATCAGACAAAAAAAGGAAATCAAAGGCATCAGAATTGGCTAAGAAGAAGTCAAAATTTCACTTTTTTCAGATGACATGATACCCTACATAGAACACCTGACAGACTCCACCAGAAGCCTACTAGAACTGATCCATGAATTCAGCCAAGTTGCAGGGTACAAAATCAATGTATAGAAATTGGTTGCATTTTTATACACCAAAAATGAAGCACCAGAAAGAGAAATCAAGAAACTGATCCCATTCACAATTGCACAAAAAACATAAAATACCTAGGAATAAACCTAACCAAGGATACAAGAGATCTGTATGATGAAAACTATAGAAAACTTGTGAAGGAAATTGAAGAAGACACAAAGAAATGGAAAAACATTCCATGCTCGTGGATTGGAAGAAAAAAATATAGTTAAAATGTCATTACAATCAAAGCAATCTATACATTCAATGCAATCCCAATCAAAATTGCACTAGCATACTTCTCAAAACTAGAACAAACTATCCTAAAATTTGCATGCAACCACAAAAGACCCTGAACAGACAAAGTAATATTGAAGAAGCAAACCAAAAAGGGAGGCATCACCATACCAGACTTTAGCTTGTACTACAAAGCTGTCATCATCAACACACTATGGTATTGGTACAAAAACAGACACACAGACCAATAGAATAGAATGGAGAACTCAGAATTGGACTCAAAAGTATTCAGCTAACTAATTTTTGACAAAGCAGGAAAGACTATCCAATGGAAAAAAGACAGCCTCTTTAACAGATGGTGCTGGGAGAATTGGACAGCAACATGCAGAAGAATGAAACTAGATCACTTTCTCACAGCATACACAAAAGTAAACTCAAAATAGTTAAAGGACCTGAACGTGAGACAGGAAACCATCAAAACCCTAGAGGAGAAGGCAGGAAACAACCTCTTTGACCTCAACCACAGCAGTCTCTTACTTGACACATCCCCAAAGGCAAGGGAATCAAGAGCAAAAATGAACTACTAGACCTCATCAAGATTAAATGCTTCTACACGGCAAAGGAAACAATCCATAAAACTAATAGGCAACCAACGGAATGGGAAAAGATAGTTGCAAATGACATATCAGAGAAAGGGTTAATATCCAAAATCTATAAGGAACTCACCAAACTCCACACCTGAAAAACAAACAACCCAGTGAAAAAATGGGTAGAAGACATGGACACTTCTCCTAAGAGGACATCCAGATGGCCAACAGACACATGAAATGATGCTCAGCATCCGTCCTCATCAGGGAAATACAAATCAAAATCACACTTAGATACCACCTCACGCCAACCAGAGTGGCTAAAATGAACAAATCAGAGGACTCTTAATGCTGGTAAGGATGTGGAGAAACGGGCACCCTCCTACACTCTTGGTGGGTGTGTAAACTGTTGCAGGCCCTCTTGAAAACAGTGTGGAGATTCCTCAAAAACTTCACAATAAAACTCCCCTCTGAGCCAGGAATAGCACTGCTAGGAATTTACACAAGTGATACAGGAGTGCTGATGCATAGGGGCACATGTACCCCCATATTCATAGCAGCACTCTTAACAGTAGCCAAAACATGGAAAGAGTCTAAGTATCCATCAATGGACAAATGGATCAAGAAGATGTGGTTCATCTATACAATGGAATACTACATGGCAATGAGAAAGAATGAAATCTGGCCATGTGTAGCAACATGGATGGAACTTGAGAGGGTTATGCTGGGAGAATAAGTCAGACGGAGAAGGACAGCTACCATATGTTTGCATGTATAGGAGGAACTTAATGGAGGGCCGTGGGGGAGAAGAAGGGGAGAAATGGGGGGGAGCGGGAGGGAGGCAAACCATGAGAGACTTTTTTTTTTAATGTTTTATTTATTTTTAGGAGAGAGAGAGAGACAGCGTGAGCAGGGGAGGGTCAGAGAGAGAGAGGGAGTCACAGACTGAAACAGGCCCCAGGCTCTGAGCTTGCAGTCAGCACAGAGCCCAACGCGGGGCTCGAACCCACGAACCATGAGATCATGACCCAAGCGAAAGTCAGACGCTTAACCGACTAAGCCACCCAGGCACCCCCATGAGAGACTTTTGAATGCTGAGAACAACCTGAGGGCTGATGGGAGTGGGGGAGAGGGGAAGGGAATGATGAGCATGGAGGAGGGCACTTGTGGGGATGAGCACTGGGTGTTATCTGGAAACCAACTTGATAATAAATTACTAAAAGAAAAAAGAAATAAAACAAATGAACACAAGGGGGGAAAGTTAGAGGCAAAACACAGATTCTTAACTATAGGGAACAATCCAAGGGTTGCTGGAGACGAGGTGGGTGCGAGAGATAAGTTAAATGGGTGATGGGTATTAAAGAGGGCACTAGTTGGGATGAGCACTTGGTGTTGTATGTAAGTGATTACTCACTAAATTCTACACTGGAAACTAATATTACACTCTCTATGTTAACTAACTGTAATTTATTATTTTTTTTTAATTTTTTTTTAATGTTTTATTTATTTCTAGGAGAGAGAGAGACAGTGTGAGCAGGGGAGGGTCAGAGAGAGAGGGAGTCACAGACTGAAACAGGCTCCAGGCTCTGAGCTGGCAGTCAGCACAAAGCCCGACGCGGGGCTCGAACCCACGAACCGCGAGATCATGACCTAAGCGAAAGTCGGATGCTTAACCGACTAAGCCACCCAGGCGCCCCAAACTAACTGTAATTTAAATAAATCTTGAAACTAAAAAAAAGAGGACACAATAAAACAAAAACAAAACAATTATAACATGTAAGATTAACTTCCCCAAGATACTTACCAATGCAGAGTGAAATAACAGTAAGTTTACACTGTATAAACCTGGTACACACCACATCAACACAAGTGATCAAAGTTAACATCACCACATATGATATCTAGGATTTTGTACCCGATACAATACACAGAGAAGGAAACTTCTTTTCTGTGACATTCTTACCAAAAATGCATAAAACTTCAGCCTAATCCTGTGAAAACATCAGACGTGAAAAGGTGAAAAAAAGTCTATATGCTCTAGAAAAAAAAAATGGTGAGTGTAGTAATAACTCAGTATGTGTATATTATTTTCACTTGTATCCAGAAAAGTAAAACCATGAACAATTGGCTTGATGGTTCTGTGCGTATGAATGGATCACTGGCTTGTTAGCACTCCATTCAGGAGAGGA
This sequence comes from Hyaena hyaena, assembly GCF_003009895.1. Lineage (NCBI taxonomy): Eukaryota > Metazoa > Chordata > Mammalia > Carnivora > Hyaenidae > Hyaena > Hyaena hyaena. Next base: position 68,611 of record NW_024081377.1, on the reverse strand, counting down.
AAAAGATAAGCACTCACACTCTCTTCCTTCATAACTCGCTAGGAAAAAACTTTTTTTTTTTTCAGGTAGAGATGGGTAATACTCTTTCTCTACATCCTCTTAAAACTAACCTGGTGTGTTTTTTTCCCCATTCAAGATTATTCTGATTCATTTAAAAAACAAAACTGTAGGACTGCTGATTGTCTACAACCTTTAAATGTCTCAGAGGCAGACAGAGAAGTCATTAACCATTATAGAAAAACTCATTTCTTTTTGTACTGACTTCAGAAGGTGAACTGAAAGTTACCTTCAATTGAGCATTCACTTTCAACATCAAGGCCCAGTGAAAGAATTCTGAAACTGGGTTTGGATATATTTAATTAGAGCTAAGTTCTTTCAAGGACTTTAGATCCTTCTGGTAAAGATCTAATAAAATTATGTTAGATTGAAGTGTTTGGATATTTTCTGCTTAATAAATAGCCTGTTCAATTATGAAGCTTTTCCCAGTCCTTTTAACTAGAATCAATAATCCCTTTATCCCCAAAGCTCATCTCAACTATAGAATTTATATAGCATTTAATATATTATACCTTGTCCCCACCCTTTATTTAGCATAACAGCCTGATTTCATCTATTAGACTTTATATTTATTTTCTATGTATTTTTTAAATAGTTTATTGTCAAGTTGGTTTCCATATAACACCCAGTGCTCATTCCCACAAGTGCCCTCCTCCATGCCCGTCACCCCCTTCCCTTCCCCCCCACCCCCTCAGCTCTCAGTTTGTTATTTTTAATGCTTATTTATTTTTGAGAGAGATAGCAAGACAAAGTGGAAGCCAGAGAGGAGCAAAAAGAGAGTCACAGAATCCTGAAGCAGGCTACAAGTTCTGAGCTGTCAGCACAGAGCCCATCATGGGGCTCTGACTCACATACTGTGAGATGGTGACCTTAGCCAAAGTCGGCTGCATAACTGAGTGAGCTACCCAGGTGCCCCAAGACTTTATATTTCTTAAGGTCAGAATAGTTTTGTTTAACTAAACCCTCACAATGCTTTGACTAATGCCTTGTATATATTGGGGGACAGATAAAGTTTGATTGAATAAAATACATTATGTTAGTACTTTTATTATCCTTTCTGGCAAAGTCATTGATATCTCCATCTATATACCTATACTTTCTCCATCTATATACCTATACTTCTACCTTTCCTTATTTCTATATCTAACCTGTATCTGTCTATCTATCTAGATATAAATATAGATGGAGATGCAGATAGTGAAGTAGATAAAGGTATAACTCTGCACCTGGGTTATTTCTTGGTATGTAAGTAGGATTGTGTATATGGTCAATCTCTATATGTGTAACAATGTTTTAGTGGATCTGCCACAACCACAGGTTATAATTCAAGTTAAGAGGGGAATACAGCAGTTACTTCAAATGTTTATACAAAGCCATTATTTTAGAGGAATTTTAAAATAAAAGATTAGAGAAAACTCATCTACTTAATTATTCATAAACCAATTAATTGGTTCTTTTGATAAGTCACAGAATGAAATATTTAGTAGAATGTGAGTGCTGAGGGAAAAGGATTTATATCTTATTCTCTGATGTGCTCACAGATACTAGAGGGATGCCTGGAACATAATGGGTATCAATAAATATTTGTGAAATGAAGAGATGTATGAACTCTGAGAAATAGACATAAATTAGAAAACATTTTTTAGCAAACCTTTGTTATTCTTTAATTAGAAGCAGATATTATATATTGCCTATATAGATCCTTGTCCATAAGAGTTTGTTCCTAGATGTGTCTATGACTTTCAGAAAATATTCAGTTTGACCCTACTTTAATCTTAGCAGAGAAACCCAAAAGATGCTTATCTACAGGGAAAATCAGATCATTGCTTTTCTATTTAGGGCAGACAATTTTTCTCCTTTTTATAGACAAAAATGATTGACAGTGATGACAAACAATGATTTATTTCTCATTTACGGGTTCTATGAGATTTTTCTCTGTTCTCAACCAGCACGCCCTGATTTTTTATTACAAATATGGAGGGTATCCCTTATAAAACTGAGGAATAATCCTCCTATTTGCTCATCTTTTGTATAAATTATCTCTTGAGAAAAGATATATCCTGCCACATATTAGTTTCTATTTATCTATGAGTTCACAGATAAAATAAACATGTCACCTTACAAATGGCCAGAAAGCCCCCGGTCCTGCTCAAACGATATTGACCAAGAAACGTTGCAATTTATACCATCTTTCTTTGCCTACTTTGAAATATCAGGAACACAAATTGATGTAGATATGCCAAATAAAATGAAACTCTTTTTAAATGCTACCAATTAGAAATCAGTTGTATGGTGGTGTGTCTGGGTGGCTCAGTCAGTTAAGTATCTGACTTCAGCCCAGGTCGTGATCTCACAGTTCGTGGGTTTGAGCCCCCCATCAGGCTCCGTGCTGACAGCTAGCTCAGAGCCTGGAGCCTGTTTCAACTTCTGTGTCTCCCTCTCTCTCTGAACCTCCCCTATTCATGCTGTCTCTCTGTCTCTCTCAGAAATAAATAAAACATTAAAAAATGTAAAAAAAAGAAATAAATTATATGGAGCACATGGTGTATAAAAAAAGAAATTTGACTGTCATTCAATAAACCTGATACCCAGCCATAGCTTTGTCAATTATTTGCTGTTTAGTGCTAACCAGGAGAGACTCTTTTTTATGTCACTTTGCTTACATGTAAAGATAAAGTGTTGCATCTTCTCTATAACCAGTGACTAATACTAAAGATGATGTGGATCAATATTTTTCAGTAGGAAGTCATTATATTGACTTGTCATGAATCAGTATATGCCATAATGTTAGTTATGTTTACCCTGTATGGTAAAATATCTGATGTAACATTTATATCCATGTTATTGTGGTCAATCCTGTTAATCCACACCAACAAAGAGTTTTTAAATGTTTACTACTTCTCATACTCTCTGTAATAGACTTCTAGTTTGCCAACAAGTTTACTCAATTCTAAGAAGAAAGCTGGACAAGTCTGGTATTATACCCATTCTACAGAGCAGAAACTGAAAATCCCAAGACGATAAGCAACTTGAACCTGCACAGAATGTAGGCAATGGAGCTACTGGATTCCAGGTCCTATGAATCCTAGAGTTCTTTTCACTGTAATCCATTTCATTAGTAAAATTGAATGTGTGCAGCATTTCAAATAGTATAGTATTACAAAATGAGAAACTGTCTCACAGTCATGCCAGCTCAGTCTTTCCCCCACCCCGGTTTGGATTTGAAGAGCAGAAATACAGGATCATGATAACATCTGCATTCTGTCCTACCACTTTATCTGGCATTCTTTTTTAATCTTGACATCTGCGACCCCTGAGGTTCACACAGAGCTGCACAGCAATCAGTGGCAACATTAACTGGGATTTAAACCCAGCATTTAGTTTTTCTTCAGAAATACCTTGACATTTAGGATTTTAAAAGAAAAAAAGCATAAAGCAAACTTCATATACTTCGAGTCAGTTGTGGAGGACAAATTTGGGTTACAGAAAGAAAACTGAATGGTACGTCAGTTGATCTATATTTAAATTGCAATGTTACAACTTACAAACTATCTCTAGATGAAGCTATTATTATTTTAACTCAACTTCTTTATCTGTGAAATGAACATAATTCCTACCACACAAGTTTTAGTCTTCCCTGAACAAATTTTTGAGAGAATTATGGGTGTCTACTGAAAAAGAAAGGAGGGAGGTCTTAACTAAATTTAGAAAACACTATGTACGAAGTTAAGTGGGTTTCTTAAATAAGGTCCTTCCCAGACTTTAATATGGGAATATGAAGTATGAACTCTAACAAGGGAATATTGTATATAGCATTTCCTAAATATTTTGACCACAAAACACTTCTTGCTCTTGGATTTGGAAAAGCTATGCTGTTTATTATGTCTGTATAACTGATTTTAAGAGTTAGAAGTATTTAAATGATAATACTTAAGCAAACTCTTGATTACTATAGGATGTAGGTGCAAAACTCTGCCTGCTTCCAGGTGTGTTTCTTCACTCTCTCTCCTTCAGCTCTGTTTGTGGATCTCAGGGGAAAAAGCACTTTTAGATAATTATGCTCTGCAGTTATTATTGAGCATAATTCCTGGGTGATGTTTTTTGAAAAAATCATAAAGGTGACAATAATGCATGGGGAAAAAAAGGAAATGTCTTTAAGAGAAGATGAATATCCATTAAATGCTCAGAGCAAAGCAATTTTCCATATCACTCATAAACAGTTTAAACATTAGTAGTTAAAATGACTTTCAAGTTTACTTTTGAGTGAGGGTTCATCATAATATTATTCAGAGACCTTATAAATTGGGGAAGTGAAATCTGCTGGCATGGCATTATAACAGAGATATTTACACCACGATTTACACATTAGAATTTATCCTACCTCATTGTCACCATGTGTAATTTATGGCACCATTCTTATTGAAAAAAAATGAGATGAGGGTAGAATCTATCAGTGCAAATTGCTGATTTTATCATACTCTGACACATCATTCCTAAAATGTGCTAGGTCTCTTGAGTGAAGATATTTATCTAAACAAATTAATCTAGTACTATAGAAGTTGATCATTCTAGGAATGATTAACTTCCTTAAAAGTGTGAACAGAATGATTGTGATTTTGTATAATATTTTTTATCACAAAATTGTTCTGATATTTTACTTAATATTGGCAACAATCCATCACCATTACTGTGTCTCTCAGTCTTCTGAATTTATAGCCTTGGATCTACTATTCTTGGAGAATTGTAAAACCAACCTTTCATTCTTAGCTAAATTAGGAAGGAAACATCTTTCATTTTCCAAAGGTCAAGATGCTTTTTATGAAGAGGATAACAGTGTATATCAATTCCACATCATTACATATAGATATATATATAGTCATTAACATTTTTGGAAGCACAGTTTTGAACTCAGGATGTCAGAAACTGGTTGTACTGAGTACATCTGTGTATGTGTGTGTGTGTGCGTGCGTGTATGTGAAATAAAAGGTGCTTTAAGGAAATCAACCTTTGGAGACATAAATTCACATTTACCAGTAAGGTATACTTTATCCTAATTGCTAGACAATGTTTTTTTTCTGCATGCTGTCCTCCATATAAAACTTTTGTAAATTACCACTTCTGTAAAGGTGTAACATTTTCAATCTTATGAAAAAGAATTAAGGTTTAATGACAATAGTGTTGATTAATAGGATATATGGAGGAAGAAGAGAGAAAGGGACATCAATAGATCTGAAATTATTGATTATTCTGAGGAAATGGTAACAGAGGAAAGAATAAAAGCTCATCCCCATCATGGAGTTATCAAAATTCTGTCTAACCAGTTGCTACCATAACCCCCATGAACCAATGCAGAGCTCATCAGCATATGAGGAACAAGAGAAATTCAGGAATCATCATGGTGTCAGGAACAAGGGTGAAAGCATGGCTAGTCTAGGGGCTCAAACTTAGATGTACAGCCACCAGGTCTGCTATCTTGGCATGTTGCACAAAGCAGGATGTCATAGCCCAGGGGAAAAACAGACAAAAATGATAAGGAAAATTATGCAGTTTAAAAAGTTATTACACCTGGGATGCTCAGCTGGTTAATTGTCCGACTCTTTCCGCTCAAGTCATGATCTCACAGTTCGTGAGTTCGAGCCTTATGTCAGGCTCTCTGCTGGCAGCGTGGAGCCTGTGTGATTCTCTCTCTCCATTCTCTCTGCCCCTCCCCCCTCTTGCATACCCTCATACTCTTTCAAAATAAATCAACTTTAAAAAATAATTTAAGAAAACTATTACTTCTCTAAACACAAACTTAATCCTGTCCAGGGATCAGGACTTCAGTGTTCACTTTTTAAAAAAAAATTTTTTTAATGTTTTTTTTTTTTAATTTCTGAGAGAGAGAGACAGCATGAGCAGGGGAGGGTCAGAGAGAGAGGGAGACACAGAATCTGAAGCAGGGTCCAGGCTCTGAGCTAGCTTTTAGCACAGAGGCCAATGCAGGGTTTGAACCAACGATCTGTGAGATCATGACCTGAGCCAAAGTCGAATGCTCAACCAACTGAACCACCCAGATGCCCCAGGACTTCAGTGTTGATTATAAACCTAGTTAGTTGCAGACTGAAACTGTTAATATTATGTACAGCCTGTTTTGATCAGAATTGGCTCAGTAGTTGGATAGGATTGAGTCTGAGGCCAAGGATAGTAGCAAATGGCTATGGAAAGGCAGAGAGGATTTACATTGATTTGCCTAATAAATATTAAAAGCAAAATATATGTTGGATTATAGCTTACTGGCCTTTAGAGAAGATGATATATATTGAGTCTAAGAGTAGAAGAATACTCTAAATGATTCCCATTTTTTACAAAAATTATATGGATAATAAAAACGAGCTCTTTGTGGGAGGGGTACTCCATACATGCAGTCATATATGCTAAGTTATTAGTATGATTTATTCCATTAAATCTGCACAACAACCATGCAAAATACATACAGTGTCAGCCCATTTTAACAATACAGAATCTGAGACTTACATCAATTAAGTTTCAGGTTTAAGAGGGGTTTAAATTATAGTCTCTGTATTAGTTACTTATTGCTCCATATCAGGCTATCCCAAACTTAGTAGCAAAAAACAAAACAAAACAAAAAACATAACTCTCATACCTTCAATAGGTTAGGAACTAGGGAGTGACTTAGCTGGGTGTTTCTGATTAGAGGTTTTCAAGAGTCTGCAATAAAGGTGCTAAGTGGTACTGTAAACATGTCAGAGACTGACTAGAGAAGAAACTGTTACAAGCTCACATGTGTGGCTATTGGCAGGTCTCAGAAGATCTTCCTCCAAGCTCACTCACATGAGACTTCCCAGAGCTGCCTTCAAATATGGCCACTGGTTTCTTTTGGACTGAGCAATTCAAGCAAGAGTAAAAGAGAACACCAAGAGAGGAGTCAAAGGCTTCTTACAAACTACTTTTGCCATATTCTATGCTTTAAAATCAAGTCAAGCCCAGTGCACAATCAAGGAGAGGGGATTTCTCAAAAGCCTAAATACCAAGAGGTAAGGATTGGGAGGAGCCATTTTGAAGGAAGCCTACCATGGTATATTTTACCTCTGAAACTATGTTCCCCACAAGAACAACATCCTGTCACCTCTCTCTTAATTTTTAAAGGCTTAGTTCTCATGCTCGGATTTTTTTTTAGCGACATAGTCATAGATTTATAATATCACAAGCCATGCAGAATAGCTATTTCCTCCTTTTTTGCTTAGTTGATAACTGTCCTTTAGGAAAGATGAACAACCCTGCAAAAGGCAGCAAGTTCAATCTTCCTGAAGCATATATTTTTCAGTCTGTTGCAGCAGTCTGCTATTAAGATAAGAAATAAAATGAAACTGAGCTTTCAACCTTGCCTGTGAGGCAAGCTTTTTTCCTGTGATACCTCCTTTGTGAAATGTAGATGCAAGAGTAAAAGCAATGCTTCTTCATAACAAAACCTGAATGAATGTATGGTGTCTTTCAGGAACACCAATGCATGTATTTTTAATCTTTATTTTATTATATATAATAAATTCAAACTTAGAAAACTAAACTCCAAAATTCTGTTTTATTTCTGTATTTTTGATGCAATTGTATTTTGTGAGCAATTAGTTTTTCATGTATTCTGATTTATTAATGTAAAACTAATTTGTTTCCTACCTAGTGCAGAAGGGAAGGAAAAATCAATTCTAAAAAGGTAGTAAAATTTTAATAATTTCTTTTTTCAAAACAGTAAAGAAAACTCGATTTCATAAATGTTTAAATCCTACTTTACTTTTTTCCTTTAAAAAAGTACTGGCTCTAAGCAATGATATTCAAACAGGCTGCTCTATCTCAATTCTCGTTTGGTTTATCAAGGATTTAGGTTTTCTTCAGAGGAATAATTAGTTTCATTTGATCACTCCTTCACCTTGAAAGTGTAATCCTAGTATGCAAAAATAAAATGTAAATCAATTTTAATAATAATCTAAAAAAGTATAATATAAAACTGATAGGGCTCATTTTAGGAAAATGAGTCAAAACTGATTCCATTTTCAATTACATTTCATTTTTATCAAAAGTATATAAAGATTTTTTAAAAGGCAAATAGTATTACAGAGTTTAGAACAAAACACAGCTATCTTGTACTCCTCTCTTCCTACCCCATTAATATTACTCCAGAGCAGCAACCCCTAATACACCATTAGCTGTTTCCTCAGTTAATATTCTTATGCTATTCTTTTAATTTTCAATTTTAGACATTTTTATTTTTTTATTTTTTTTTAATGTTTTTTATTTATTTCTAGGAGAGAGAAAGACACCGTGAGCAGGGGAGGGTCAGAGAGAGAGGGAGTCACAGACTGAAACAGGCTCCAGGCTCTGAGCTGGCAGTCAGCACAAAGCCCGACGCGGGGCTCGAACCCACGAACCGCGAGATCATGACCTAAGCGAAAGTCGGACGCTCAACCGACTAAGCCACCCAGGCGCCCCAATTTTAGACATTTTAATTGGAAGATCAGAATTTTCCCCTTTTACAGAGCACTCACACCCAGCAGACAGACACACAAACACACAGACTCACATAGATGGTCCCTGTAGCTTCCCAATGTAGTATATCATAATTTCTGCCTAAATCAATGAGTAGCGCTTACATTGTTTTGACTAGGTATGTAATAGTCACAGTGAGACAGGGTGGTATACTATGATTACTCCTCTTTTATATTTTTTTTGTTTCTTCTGAAGATAATAATTGCCCTATTACTTTCCATTTCCTGTCCCATAAACTGGAATGCATTATAAATTGCTGCTAGGGTATATAGCACTGTATAAACATATATCATACATATACATTGACATCTACAAGATAATGTGTAGGGTTTTGTCACTGGAGACTTATTTCTTAAGTTTTATTCAGGGGTGATTTCACTCAGGGGTCAGTTTTCATTTGGAATTGCCAAAGACTGGAAAATTCATATATGAAGTAATCTCACCCACCACCCCAGAATGAATGAATACACACACACACACACACACACACACACACACACACACACACACACACACACACAGCCTTATATAGAAATAGGGTTTTTATAGACATAATTACTTAGGTTAAGATGAAGTCACCGGGGTTGGATCTAATCAAGTATGACAGCTGTCCTTATAAAAAGGGAAAATTAGGACTCTGAGACAAACACACAGAGGGCAGATGATGTGAAGAGACATAGAAAGACAGTCATGTATAAGCCAAGGGGGGAGGCCTGGAAGAGAGCCTTCCTGCACAGCCCTCAGAAGGAACCAGCTCTAACCCCTTGTCTCCTACTTCTAGCCTCCCAAACTGAGAGACGAGACAATACATTGGTTTTTATTTTTTCTTTCCTTGTGTGTGTTTTGGTTTTAGTTAGATTCTAGTTAGTTAACATACAGTGTACTATGAGTTTCAGGTGTACAATTTAGTGATTCAACACTTACATACAACACCAGGTGCTCATCACAAATGCACTCAATACATTTTTTAAGTCACTCAGTTTGTGGTACATTGTTACAGCAGCCCTAAAAAATGAATATAGGACCTTTTCTTTATATCTGGTGTCCTATAGTTGGATCATGATGTGCTTTTATTTATTTATTTTTTTCTGGAACACCTTTTAATACAGGAAACACATGCCCTTTAGTTCTCAGTACCTGTTTTTAAATTCTGTCTTTGATAAATTGCTACAAGTTTCTGTTTTCTTTTTATCCAAAATTTGTATTCACATTAGAATTGAACTTCTTGGTTTAATCCTTTTATTTTTTCATCTTAAATCTATTTTTTTCTATATCATTGCCTATTTTCTTCTACTTGCTGAGACATTTTCTACACTTCTATATTCTAGCTCTTCTTTGAATATATTTCTAGTATTAGTTTTAACATCTAAGAGCACTTTTTTTTCCCCTGGGGGCTTCTTTTTTCATATTATCCTGTGTTTGTTGATCCATATCCTCCTCCTCCTCATTTTAACTGATAATGCAGTTTGAACTGGGATCAGTTTGGCAAATCTGATTGGTCTTGGCTTGGTTCACTCAAATATCTGTGAAGAGCTACTGAGTGGGCTAAGGCTTTATCTCTGCTTCACACATTGTTCTATCTTTCAAAAGGCCATTTGAAAAGTGTTACATGAAGCTAAATACAATCTTTCTCCTTTGATTTGCTTTTGAATGCTCTGGAATCATACTGTCTTTACTACCACTCCCCTAAAATTCTCTTGTCAATGTCATCAATGATTCCGTGTTGCTGAGTAAAATGATAAAATCCTCATCTTACTTGACCTATTGGGAGTCACTTAAACATTTATACTTAAAATACTTCTTTATTTTTTCATCTTGTTTCCAGGATGAGGACACCATCCTTAATTATTTTTCCTAATACATCTCTGGGTGATCTCTACCAATCTTGTTTGTATGTTGCTCTTCATGACCACATCTCTAAATATTGATGTGCAGTAGGTCTCAGTCCTTAGAGCTCTCTCTTTTTTTTTTAATTATACTAAATTCCTTTGTCATAACAACTAGTCGCAGGACTTGGGAAAATACTGTTATCTGTATGACCTCCAAATTATTATCTCTAACCCATGCTCTGCCCTTAACTCCAGACTCTTATAACCAACTGCCTACTCAACATGTCAACTTGAATGTTTAAGCAGGAGCTCAGACTTATATTTCCAAAATTGATCTCTGTATATTCCCACCACTGAAACCTATTCCTTTTGCAGGTTTCTTCATTTCGTAGAAACACAACTTCACCTTTTCCATTTCTCAATCGAAAAACTTCGAGTCTACCATGATTTTTCTCTTTCTGTACAGTCCATATCTAATCAGTCATCATATCTTGTTGCTCACTTCAAAATATGTCCAGAGTCTTACTATTCTTCTCTACATCCATTCCTACAATCCCATTCAAGTCATCATCATCTTTTTCTGGAGCACAACAATAGCCTCCTAAAGGGTTCTCCTAAATCGACCTTTGTCACATTCCCACATTTGTCTATTCATAGGACAGTTAGAGTTAGCTCTTTAAAATATAATTCATATGATGTCGCTTTTACTCAACTCTTAGAGTGTCTATCAACTCATTAAAAACAGTCCATTTACATTATTTTTCTTATCTTTTTTGAGATAGAATTGACATATTAACATTAGGTATGTTTAAGGTATACAATGTGCTGATTTTATACATTTATATATTACAATATGATTACCATCAAAGGTGTTATCTAACACCTCTATCATGTCATATATAAATATTATTTCTTTGTAGGGAGAACAATTAATATATAGCCTCTTAGCAACTTTGAAGTTTATGATACAGTCTTACTGACTATAATCACTATGCTGTGCAATATATTTCCAGCACTTATTTATCTGTCAGTTCCAAGTTTGTATCCTTAAACAGCATCTCCCTAATTCCTTCACACCCAGGTCCTGATAAGAACAGTTTTACTCTTTTTACAAATTCAGCTTTCTAAAATTCCACATATAAATGATATCTTACAGTATGTATCTTTGTCCACCTGACTTATCTCACTTAACTTAATGCCCTCGGGGTTCAATCATATTGATTTACATTAGCATGAAAAAAGTAAGATTCCAAGTAGTAAACCTTAAAATGATGTAAAATATTATAAACTTTATAGAGAATTATAAAATACCTAAATACATTTTGGAAGATCTAGGTCTAGTCCATCTTTACAAACAGTAAAAGTATGTATAAAAATTTTCCAAAACCTGGTCTGTTATTCTAGTCACAGTCTTTAAATAGATGAAAGAGCAAATTTCTAAAAATAATCAAGACTCTTAAAAAATAAAAACAAGAATGATACCATATGTCAAGACCTATTACAAACTCATTTCACTAAAATATGGTGTTATTAATAACTCATATAATATTGACCAATAGGAGAAAAGAGATTGGAAATAAAATACAAACAAAAAGTTGGTATGTGACAAAAGTGTATATTGTTTTCCATCAACAGAAGAGTATGTCAATTCACACATTCATGTCAATTTCAGATGGATTATAGATTTATGTCCAAGAGAAAAAAGTATTAAAAGTAAAACTTTAAAAGTCTTGAAGGAAAAGTTAAGAGACTATAAATAAATAAAAAGACTATACATCTATAGAGGAATGTTTTAAATAAAACATTTTAAAAATCACAGAGAAAATTTTGGTAAATTAGACTCTATCAAAGTTGAGAACCCTGTTCATTAAAAATTAACTCAAAGACAACTAGGAATGATATCCCAACATATGGAACCAAGGATTGGCCAATATAACATATAAAGTTCTCCTACAAATAAATGTAGGATGAAAGAAATAGAAATGCAAATGGCAAAAGTCCTAAAGATGCATTTATAGAAGGGAAAATTAAGTGACCAAGAAACATAAAAAAGACCCTAACCTTCTTTAGCAAAGAAATGATCAAATACCATCAAAGACACTACTCTTCCTTAGCAAATATCATCACATGCTGACAAAAATAAAAGTGTAACAATACTAAATGTTGATATGTTCATCAATAAGAAGTGGTACAACCACTTTGGAAAAATATTTGGCATTATGAATAGAACTAGAATCTTACCTGAATAATGTACCTAGAGAAGAGGGTTGCAGAGTATAAATCAGTCTACTTCATGATCAGAAGAACAGAATCACTGGCAATGGTTCGTAATACTTAAATAAACCCAGATAAATAATTTATATATAGTTTTAATTTTTTTTTGAAGACCTGGATCTATTCCTCAAGTCTGAATTGCATAGAGTAAGTGAAATGATGTTTCTTATGAAGAAACATATAAAAAGGGTTTTCAGTTTTGGTCAGATCTCTTAGATGTTATATTTAGAAGCTTCTGAAATAGAATGTTAGTGACTGGATTGTGTCAACTATTCTAAACATGGTTCCCAGTTACATCAGATGACAAGTAATGGGCCTCAAGTTCCTCAGGGAAAAGGGACCACTTTGAAGTCTGGTGGTTGGTTCAAGAGAAGCTGGATTGTTGTTGCTGTTAACATTTTTAAACATCTTCTCTACTTAAAGGTACATTCCAATTACCTTTAACAAGATTTCTCCTAAGCGAAAAGCCCAAAGACACCTTAATAAAGAAGACAGCGATTTTAGAATAAGTATAATCATAAGTCTCAGTATTATCTAATAACTTACACATTTTTTTGCTTGTTTTGTTTTTTCCAGGGTGGTTGGAGGGAAGTGGGTGGAGACAGGCTAGATGGGTGATGGGGATGGGTATTAAAGGAGGGCACTTGTTGTGATGAGCATGGGATGTTGTATGTGGGTGATGAATTACTGAATTATACTCCTGAAACCAATATTGCACTGTATGTTGGATAACTCAAATTTAAACAAAACAAATATTTTCTCTGAAATATTTGTACAACCATGATTACTAACTATACCAAATTCTACTTTTAAAAATAAAATTAGACGAAAAGTTTGAAATTAAATATCCAAATTCTCCATAACCATTTCAAGGGGTTAATTTAAAATTGGTCATTTAAAAATGAACATCAGCAAATAGCATTTGTACCTACAATACACATCTACACATTTTTAAAGCTGGTAAAATTCTAAATGTTCCTGTATTTACAAAAACCACTATTTCTGTATGCCATTTATAACTTAAAACACACTGGAAAAATGCAAAGTCTTATATGTATTTATATTTTTAAAAAACCTATAAAACAGATAATATTAAAAGAATATATAGACAAGAGTAACCCTCTACCCATTTTTATGGCTTTCAATAAAATAGGTTTTCTCTATTTGCATAAAGTTTCCTGAATTTTCAATTATGTTTACCTTCCTTTCTATAATTTTTTGGCCCTGCTTTTTTTGTTGTTTTTCTTTTTTTGTGGGGCTTGGGGGGAAGTTGGTTTTTGTTCATTTTGGATTTCTTTACTATTTGGCAAGGAATATGAAATGGGAGAGACAAGGAAACATCAGCAACAGTATACTTTCATCAGGTCACTCGAAATGTTCCCATTTAGGTATAGGATTGTGCTCACAGAAGGCTCACTTACAGAGAGAATCCATCTAGTTTTAATTGTACTTTACAATCTGCAAATACGTTCTATGAGAAGTAGTACATGATAAAATCTATGTATGGTTTATACAATCACAGAAGGATTTAGAGTTTGAAACATATCAATATGTTTTTATTTCTTCTAGGAACTCCTAATTACAGAAACAACCATAAAAATTCTAATTTTAATTTTGCTCTAGGAATTATGGCCTTTTCATCATATTTGGAAGGGTTGAATTCTAATGTTTATAATTCAAAACCGCATTAACAAAGGGCAAGGAATTATCTCTAAAGCTTATTGCAACATAGTGTTTTCCTGGGTTGTCAACAATATGTTCTGGTGAAAAGGTTCACTTGTTTATGCCTTGAAGCCTTATCATCTGGGGTAATTAAGCATGAAGCAGAAAACATCTTTGAGGCACTTGTCACTTGGACCTTTTTCATTTCTTTGTGGTGATTCACAGCATAGACTGTTTGTGACAGTCATTGGGTTGCTGATAACTGGATGGGTTTTCAAGTTTGAGAAGTTTGATGAGCTTATTGTCTCATGAGGCCAAAGTACCTAGTGAATAAGGCCACTAGGCTGCTGTTGATATAGCAGAAAGAAAAATTAACAGATGAGCAGAGCAAGAGCAAGGATTACAGATAACAGGATTTTGTATTTTAATTGGGGAAGGCCATACTGAGAAGTATTTTCCCTAAGCTCTGCTGTCACAGAACCTGTCATCACACGATGGCACAGCTGAACTCCGCCAATGATTCTGTGATTCTAACATTTCTATCAGTACCCTTGAAAATTACACAAACAATACCATTTAACATCTATGGGCAAAAACCCATGTAGTCAAAATGTTTAATTAATCAACAAACTATTTAAGAGCAGAACCCACAGATGGAAATAACTGAAGCTTTGACATGATCTTTAAAGGGTTACAATAATTAAATCATGATCATATCAAAACACTTGAAATTTCACACCCCGTCAATGATATAAAGCCTCTTTCTTATAAATATCTTTCATACTTCAGATATTTAGTAATCTTGATTTTCAGAAAGACACATTTTCAAATATGTGTTACATAATGACAGTTTATTCCACAAACTAATACTTAATTTCTGTTATAAATACAATTGTTTATGAGGTTTTTTTCTCCTCTATTATAGTTAAAAGGCAAATACTACTTCTTACTCTGAAAAGGATTGGGCCTGATAGAACTTGCCCATTGTTAGAAATAACCCCATTGTGTGTTTTTGGAAGACTATAAATTTTTTCTAGTGGATACCTGTTGAACTTCACAAGTATCCATAAAGTGAATTCAATTGTCCATTAGCTCTAAAATCAAATTTGCATCCTTTCACCTGAACTGTTAACTTACACTGATATAATTTCAAGACTTTGTAGTTAAGAAATGTATGTTGCTAGAAGACCAGTATAACTCTTAAACTGAGTTGTGACTTCATCCTTTTAGGCATGTGTAGTCAGAAAAATGATAGCATCACTATTGTCAGAATTTGAAAACAGGATATTAAGTATTCTAGCTCAAAATTATATCCAAAGTATTTCAAAAATAGTTTGCAAATGATTTACAGGTCTCTTTTTCTTATGGTCAAAGCAATTGTAAAATAGGGAAAAAATTAAATACATTAAGGAAATGATGGCCTATAGGATGTCTGTGTGTGGATACCTAATTATGAGAAACCTTTGAAGCCAATGGAAGCAATTATCCCTGGGGAGGTGGGGGAAATGAAAGAAACAAACTATATAATAAAGCTGGTAACCAAGTGTTTTTTCAGCCCACCTAAGGTCTAATGAGGTATGAACTACCACTTCTTTAAAGTGGAAATAATCTGAGCATACCTATAGATATCATCTTTAAAAGAGATTATATGAAACACAATAATGCAGTATTCCATGTGAAGATGCAATGGCTGTTCTTGCACATTTTGCTTTCATCATTTCAGGCCCAGGGTTTGGTCACCCACACATAAAACCAACTGACAGTAACATCAGCTTCAGTGTGGGAAACATCTGCATGCAAATACATAGTTACTTGTAGTCACTAAATGTCTGAATAGGTTACCACATGCCCTTGACCTGTGGTTGATTCTTTCCTGTATAGTAGTCCTTCTGCATTCTTTCTTCAGTAAAAAGTAATATTATTATTTTGTAAGTAAAATAATTATAATGATGAAACTTCCAAATTCCAACTATCAGTAACAGTTTGACAAACTTCCCACTTATACGAGGAAATTTTTTTGTCCTTTCACCTTGACAGCGATTAAATATTCCTAGCTGTAGTTTTTTATTTTTTTTTATTTTTTTAATCTTTTATTTATTTCTGAGAGAGATAGAGGCAGAGACAGTGCGAGCAGGGATGGGTCAGAGAGAGGGGGAAGTAGATAATCTGAAATAGGTTCCAGGCTCTGAGCCAGCTGTCAGCACAGAGCCCAAAGTGGGGCTCGAACCCACAAATGGTGGTAGGATCATGACCTGAGCTGAAGTCAATCCTTAACCGACTGAGTCACCCAGGCACCCCTGTAAGTTTTAAATATATATTTGTTTCACATGGGCTTTAGCATACAAGGAATATTCATACAGATAAACTTCTTTCTTAAATGATAGTTTTAGAAAACTTAAGTTTTAATTAAGTGATTTTTAAATATTAAACTATCATGTCATTTTGCCATATTTCATGGATTTGTTTTAGTCAATAAAAGGTCTCTAGAACATGTGGAGAAATACTTATTCACCAGGCATATTTTAAATTGCTATCTAATACATGTGCTTTTTGTGATTAAATAATATTTCATCTTATTTGGGTCTTTATTATTCAATCTATATGATCTTACCTTATATAGAAAGAAGTGATGGACTTTTAAAAAAATTATCTTCTGTACTTGTTTGCTTGGGCAAGAATCAATGGCCTGAGAATTAGATGCCACTATAGCTCTTTATATGCTTTCATTCCTTACTTTGGTCCTATGTCTCAAAGCACTGGGAAGGAACAAATGATTGAATGATTTGTCCTGGAGCCAAACCTCACTGACTGACCCCCTAAAACTATGTTGAAACTAAAAATCCTTCTAACCAAACTGAAACAGCATTTTGAAAGGAGTGAATATAAGTATTGATTTTATACCTGGAAGCTAAGCTCTCTATGGCCATTTATTAGTTTCACATTGTCCATCGTCCCTTGAGAAGAGAGGACAGAAAGCTGCAATTTCTAGAAGCTAGATTCAGACAGTAACCAAATTGATCAGGACTTCAGATTTTGATTTTCTGAGGTTGGAAGAAGGGAAATGTGATAAACAATTTAAAAATTCTAAGAGAAAAATGGAGGCTTAGTAATGGGAATCCAGAGGGAACTCACAGGCATTTGTGACTAACCTAAGACATTCAAGGGGAAAGGAATCTTTGAGACCCTTTGTATCAATGACTGTAACTCTGGCTACTTTTTTTAGAAGGCTCTGGGAACTTTTATAATATCCCAGTATTTGGACATCATCGACCAGAGATTCTAATGGAATTTATTTGGAATAGGGCACAGGCATATGTTTTTTTTTTTTTTTCAAAGTTCATATGTGATTCTGTCCTGCAGTCATGGTTGAGAACTATTGATCTAAATCACTAGGTAGGAATTACCTTGGAATTTTATAAAATTGCAAAATCAGATTCAGTAGCCCTGGGGTGGAACCTGATAGCCAAACTAGCTCCCAGGTGCAGCAGCTGTTGCTATTATTGCCACACACCTGAGCAGCAAAGGTCCCATACTACTGCTCTATGGATGGATTCTCATTCCTCCTGGAGGGAAGGTGCTGTGCTCAGCATCAATGAAATGTTGCCAGCAGGTTGTACCCTTCCACTTTAACTCTAAGGATATTTCAACTTCTATAAATTGACACTTTCAACATTTATCCCCCACAGCAACTCTGTATCATTGAGACACATATTTTAAAAATAATTCATTCATTTTTGCTTGGGTTCCCAAGAAAGCAGACAATCAGACTGACCTATGGGAGATGATAAGAAACTACTCTTGGGATCAAGAGCTATGGAAAGGGAAAGGAGGAGGAGTGGGTAGAGGGAGAAAGTCATCTGTAAGGATGGATGGGCCTTTATACTCCTTCACTGAATAGAAATTAAATGTGGACTGCCCCAGAATGAGAATGTGACTTAGGGTGAGGTGACAACTGAGGGCTGTCTGACAGGAGCAGTCCCTGAAGCTGAGAGAATACGTCATTCAATATTAAAGGAGGATCTGGGCAGTGCAGCACATAGTCCACTAAAGTCTACTCTTAGGTTCTTGGGAATCCTTACAAATTCTGGAAACAGTTCATAGAGGAGGATGGCAGGCATCTTTTTCCCAGAAAACATACAAAAGAATGATCACTGGGACAAACAACAGCGTTCACCACTCCAGCTGCTATCAGGACTGTAAATGATACTCATCATCTCTGACTTCTACTACCCATTATAGATTCTTCTCTCCCTAAGCTTGCACCTCTGCAGCTTTCAGTGGCTTACCCAGTAGCATGACATAGTCCCTCAACACTGAGGGCACTGAGCCCTGGAAATTATGTTCTCAGGTGTGGCTGCTACACATGTCCATTTACTATTAAGATGGTAACAGGGATTATCAAGAAGCGTCCAAGTGGATGAACGAAGTCCACAAACATTCTTTCCTGTCTCTATTGTGTAACAGCAGCTCTACCCTCTTCTGATAACAGTCAATTACATCACCAGAATGATAACTCCTCTTCTATTCTGCTGTTCCCTGAACATGGGAAGCCCAAAGTTCCAGCCAGATGACATAGCTTATAGTTCAATAAAGTTCTTGCTATGTCCATGGTGAACCTGTTGTATACCTTTGAGAAACTGAACTTCTAACCTCTCAGAACCCAGGTCACACTTGACAACAATATGTATTCTGCTGTTGATGACAGGTTTTTTATATGTATATTTACTTATTTTGAAATAAACATAAGTGAAACCCTTGAAAGTGAACACAGGTTCCTGGATTACAGAAGACTATTAAGGTAAGAGTAAGAACATTTGTTTCCCATGCCTCATCTTCATCCTTCCAGGTGATGCAGGAAAAACCAGCTGACTGGGCCTGCAAATGCACAGAGGAGTTTTCTTGCCCAAGAGAAGAGGAACACCAAAACTATAATTCTGTGAGCTTATAGGGGCCATATACTGCCCAGCTGCCACCTTACCCTCCAGGAAGAGGGAAAAAACTTTATGTCCCTAATGCAAACAAATCTTCTCTATGAAGAGAGGAGGAAGTTTCCCCAATTTTCAATCCTTTGGAACATAAGTGGATGACTGGTATTTGATTTTACCTGCCTCTGAAATTTAAGGGAGAGAGATTTCTCCATCTCTCTAGAGGTCTCTATCTATTTGGTCATCTAAATTCTAGACTTCTCTCTTAACTGAGATCCAGGTACAGAATAACTGGAAAATGATAAACACAAAATTTAGAGTAGAGCTGGTCTTGGGCAGGAGATGGACAAGAATATGAGGGATGCACAGAGGGCTTCAAATAATTGGTAACATCCTATTTCTTAACCTGGGCACATGAGTTTCATTTAACTTTTTATAGCTTCTATATAGGTTATATTATTTTGTATGTATGAAATACCATGTTATATGTGATTAATTTAAGATTTTAAAAGAGAATATGAGAACTAGTTCTCCATGCCTCATTTTGCTTTTTACTTACGTTAGCAGTAGGAATCCAGGCTCACTCACAGTTGGTGCCACATTGCTTTTTCAATCTCCTAAATTGACACCAATCGTCTACAGCTCCTTAGAATCCCAGTATTTTCCAGTGATTTCTTTGGAACCCAGGGTCAGTTGTCCCCATTCTGTCATCATCACAACTCTCTTTACTTTGGTGCGTTAATTTAGGAGTTAACAAACTATAACCTACAGGTTAAATCTAGCCTTCTGCCTGTTTTTTAATAAAGTTTTATTGAATCACTTAGTCATTTTCATAATGTCTATGGCTGCTTTCCCCCTATAAGAACAGACTTGAGCAGTTGTAAGAGAGACCATATGGCCTAGAAACCTAGAATATTTGCTACATGGCCCTGTAGGGAAAAAAAAAAAATGCCAACTTCATTCTTAACCTGGCTCTTAACTAGGACCACATTCCACCTAGCCCTCTCAAGATAAGGCTAGTTTATCTTTCTTTCACATGCAGCTCACAACTAGAGACATCAAAGGGGTATTATTGATGTTTCTAAACTATGCCTTCTCTTTCTGCTTCTAAAAACACAAAATATTTGAAGCTTATGCTATTTCATGATACACTCATTTAGACAGTCAAAATCCTGAAAGAACTCTCAGCACCAATCTCTCCCCTGGATGTCAATTTCCCTATCACCCCTCCTCTCTCATCCTATGTTTACTCAGAGATGAATCTAGCACCTGGATTACTGTCAGCCAACCTCACCCATAATTGTAAATTTGATAATGTAGTCGTCAACAATCCCACTAACTTGTATTCACCCTATATTCAACAGTCCTCTCTTTGACCATCATTCTATCTCATTTTTTCTATAGCCCACACTCTACTAATATTTCAACTTTAAGTATACAGCCAATCCAATTTTTCATTATTACCCACCCCAACTGCCTTTAGGGCTTAATTTTCCTTTCTAGTTAGCCTAACTCAGTGCCCTTCTGAAACTTCAGTGTACCTGTGAATTCCCTAGGGATCTCATTAAAAACACAGATTATGATTTAGTGGACCTGGGGTGGGATTTGAGCTTTTTCATTTCCAGGAAGCTCCCTGGAAGGCCAGTGTTGCTGGTCTTTAGATTAGTAGCAAGGCCCTCGATCTCATGTTCTATTATTTTAAAAGAAGTTAGGAAGGAGATTACTCTATTGCTCCAATTGATATATGGGAGATGTTGAACACATTATTTCTGAGTTTGCAAATGTGTAATTCTATTAATAGGCAATTTGGGATTGTTAATTGGTGCTCACTGAAGTTAAGTTCTTGCTCTCCTCCAGAAATCTAGAAACCAAGAGATAAGGAATTATCTTCCTTGATAATTACATGGACAAGATAGTTCCCAGGTCCTTGAGAAAGTCATTAACGGGTTGTAAAATTGGCAAAAGTATTTTTTTTTAAATATTTTTATTTCTAGGAGAGAGAGAGACAGCGTGAGCAGGGGAGGGTCAGAGAGAGAGGGAGTCACAGACTGAAACAGGCTCCAGGTTCTGAGCCGGCAGTCAGCACAGAGCCCGACGTGGGGCTCGAACCCACGAACCGTGAGATCATGACCTAAGCGAAAGTCGGACGCTTAACCGACTAAGCCACCCAGATGCCCCAAAAGTATTTTTAAAATATTTACATCTTTAAAGGAATTTACAATTGTAGTTTTCTTATGTAAATACTCTGAGAAAATGGAGATCGGGGGCACCTGGGTGGCTCAGTCAGTTAAGGATCTGACTTCTGCTCAGGTCATGATCTCCTAGTTGGTAAGTTTCCCAGAGTGGAGCTAATTAGCAAAAGAAAGTTCCTTGTTGACCCTGAGGTAGCATGCTCTATCTTTCCTGTCCCCTAGACCATTTCAGGTAAATAGAGGTGGTGCCTCATGTTTGCTATAAACACCCTTCCCACCCAGCACCAGGATTTTGTTTTGTATTGACCCAAACCCCTAATGCTGCATATCTCCAAAACCCACTTTTCCTCATGCCCATGAGTTAATGTTCCTGGTTTCATTTTCTCTTTGTGCACATCCATCATGCTTGTAAGCCTTCTGATTCTAATAAATACTGAGCAAGACCCTTACTCAGCTCTTGTCTCCTGGACAGTAGCCTCTCTCGCATTTTCCATCCGGTATCCCACGCTCTTACTGGACAGAAGAGAACTTCAGACACAGAGTCTACAATGTATACCAATTAAAAGTTATTAGGTTCAGACTTTCTTCTTAAAAAGAAAACTCAGTCAATAAAGAAATTATCAGTTTTTGATATAGGTTTTTCTGACATGTCTTTTTGAAAGAAAAATACTTTCCAAAAATCAAGGCTATTTCAAATTAACAATTTCAAACCATGCCTATCATTTTTACAGGAATTTCTAAGGCACATTGTATGACCATTTTGCCAGTCCTTCATTTATATATGCACTCAAGAATTTTCTATAAAGTACAGTAAAATTGTACTGAAATCTATAATTTTTACATTGACTGTAAAGTTATGAACTTGTCAAGGCAAGGTAATACATAACAAATAAACATTATTGACACAGTCTATAAGAGCTGTGATAATTACAAGTCTTTCAAAAACAAGAAAAAGAAACTTAATTTGTCTTTAGAAAAGAGGAAAATTTATTATAAGGGAATGTATTTATTACACAGAAAATAAGGACAACAATGTAGCTTTGTCTTATGAACAAGTTAGAACAAGTATGTATAGTGCCCTCAATAGCTCTTTGTTTTCATATCCTTTCTCTCTATAATTTCCTTCAGTTTTTTCCTCATGCTGCAGACCAATCTTTACTTCTTAGGAAAAACCCTCCACTCTTCAGAAAACAAGTGGGTTTAGATCTAATCTTTCTATTCTGGTTGCAAAATTCTCAGAGAATGAATATTTTTCTCACCTTTTATCAGAAACATATCTCTGGATTACTAATGCTATAGATGCTGGAACCCTTTTACAGCAATTCTAAGGACAGGAGTAATGTAGTTCTAGAAAAGTAATGTGATTGGTCAGATAGAAAAATATTATGGCTTTGGACTTAAAGACCCAATAGTATAAAGATGTCAATACTACCTAAAGTGATTTATTAATTCAATGCAATTCTTAAAATTCCATGTTTGGTGAAATACAAGAGGATTCTAAAATGTATTTAATTTCTCAAAAGACTAAGAATAAATAAGCCACTCCTCACAAGGAATTAAAAGAAAGGATTGGTTTCCCAGATATCAATATTTACTATAAAGTAAGACAGTGAGATAGTATGGCAGCATAGAAATCAGACCAATAGTTTCCAGAAACAGAAATAAGGTCCAAAATGAAAATATGGGCATTTGATGTAAGACAGAGGTGATACTAAAGGATAATGGGAAGCATGGTCTTTTAAATCAATTGTGTTAGGAGAATAGTATATCAACTTGGGGGGATAATTCAGTATACAAGGAAAAAAGTAGTCATCACCATATAATGTCTCATTCCTTAGGGACCTGTTAATTTTTAAAGTCTTTTAAGTCATGTGATAGGTAAGGTATAGAAATAACAATAAAGAGATATTTAGAGATTATTCCATTAGAAATTTTAATAAAGATTTAAACATGGCTAGCCCAATCCTCCTACACTGTTGGTGGGAATGCAAACTGGTGCATTCCCTTTGGAAAACAGTGTGGAGATTCCTCAAAAAATTAACAATAGATCTCCTCTATGACCCAGCAACAGAACTGCTAGGAATTTACACAAGGGATACAAGAGTGCTGGTGCATAGTGGAACATGTACTCCAATGTTCATAGCAGCACTCTCAACAATAGCCAAAACATGAAAAGAGCCTAAGTGTCCATCAACAGATGAATGGATCAAGAAGATGTGGTTCATCTGTACAACGGAATACTACATGGCAATGAGAAAGAATGAAATCGGGCCATGTGTAGCAACATGGATGGAGGTTGAGAGTATTATGCTGAGTGAAATAAGTCAGGCAAAGGACAGATACCATGTTTGCACATATGGGTGGATTAGGAGGAACTTAATGGAGGATCACGGGAGAGGAGAAGGGGAAAAATAGTTGGGGAGTGGGAGGGAGGCAAACCATGAGAGACTCTTGAATGCTGAGAACAAACTTATGGGTGATGGGGGTGGGGGAGAGGGGAAGGGAGGGTGATGGGCATGGAGGAGGGCACTTGCAGGGATGAGCACTGGATGTTATATGGAAACCAACTTGACAATAAACTATTTTAAATAAATAAATGAAGATGGCCCAAGCATTATTCTGAATGATGAACATGTCTATCTTGTAAATACTGACTCCAGATTTCAAATACATTTCTGGTAGTTTCGAGTTGATTATTACTTTTGTTTTTTTCATCTAGCACTTACATAGTCAAAATACAATAAAATTTCTTTTGAAATTTTACCAGTTCACAGTGCTTTTCTTTTGTTTTAAAATTACAAAGTATTCTCAGTTTTATGGGGCTTAGTCAGTTAAGTATCTGACTTCAGCTCAGGTCATAATCTCACAGTTCTTAAGTTCCAGCCCCGTGTTGGGCTTTGTGCAGACAGCTCAGAACCTGGAGCCTGCTTCAGAGTCTGTTTCTCCCTCTCTCTCTCTCTCTCTGCCCCTCCCCTGCTAGCACTATGTCTCTCTCTCAAAAACAAAATCATAAAAATGTTTTTAAAAGTATTCTCAGTTTTAGATCTATAAACACAAACTAGAGTGATAAAACCAATGGATTTTCTTTCCTTACAAAGTCTTTTTCCATACATGCTCTTGGTACTGGTCTACTTTGGAGTAAATCAAGAACATTTTGATAAACAGACATAAAAAAATATGAAAGAATAGTGTCACATATTCACATATGGGAAAAATGTCCAGATTATTGCAAACTTTTATATAATGATCTCATTCCAGTTGAATGAATAACTTAATCAAAATGTCCTATTCTCATTTCACCCTTCGAAATGCATTGTCTAATTGTTGATTTCTTCAATTTGAGAACACTGATCTAGGATATCACTATCTAAAGACTCATGGCTGAAACTGTGCTTATGCAATCCATTTCATCATCATCAGTAAGAGTCTAGTGAAATGCTATCTGCCTCATCTTCTGATTTATCTACGAGATCATCTAATATTTGTGAAAACTTCTTTTGTAAATTTTCTTCTTTTCACCATTATAAACAGAAAATTCTCAACTGTGTTCAAGAAAGCTAAGAGAATACTGCAGAGATGGTATTTCCAATCATCTTTTATACTCTTTGAGAGATGGTGTAATATTTTAGACAGGGCAATAAGAAAAGTAAGAATGAATCAATGGCAAAAGTTTTGTTTTGTTTTATTTTTCATTTCCTACAGCATGAGCCTTGTAGAAAAATCCATTATTGTTTTAATTTCTTATTATTTCAATCTTTTTTTTTCTTTAGCAAAGTTAGGAATCATTGATGAATCATGATGAAACAATTCCTACTCTGATAAAAATAGCCAGGTATTTCAAGATATAGAAAAAAAAAGTTCCTTGAGATCCCATAACTTTGATAATAATTGCAAATAAAACAAGTTTGGTTTATTTAAATACTCTTTCTTTCCTTTAAAAACTTCTAATAAAGAATAAAGTTCCTAAAATACTGATTCTTAAATATGGTTAAAAGCACTCAAGGGCACCTGGATGGCTCAGTTAGTTAAGCATCTGACTTTGGCTGAGTTCTTGATCTGGTTTATGGGGTTGAGCCCAACATTGGGCTCAGTGCTGACAGCTCAAAGCCTGGAGCCTGCTTCAGATTCTGTCTCCCTCTCTATTGCCCCTTTTCTACTCACACTTGTCTCTCTCTCAAAAATAAACATTAAAAAACATTTTTTAAAAATCACTAAAAAAAAAAAAAAAAACACTCAAAAACCAGAAGTGTGTTCAATGGATGCTAATGTTATTCCAAGTTAATTTGAAATCCAACCTTGTATTAGGTGAATTCACGACCTACATATGAAAGGCAAAGCTCTAATTCTTTTAGAAGATACTCCACCAGTGTCTTCATGATCTAATTTGACAGGTATGCGTCCCAGGCTTTGAAGTTTTAAAAGGACCTCACTCAGTTGATTCTAATGTTCAAACACACTTAAAAAAAACACTGAGCCCAAGGAATGTTTTATTGCTATTTTCCATGAAGACCAAAGTTTAGATTTGTTAGGTTTTTTTGTTTGTTTTTAAGTGGATCCCTTTCTTTTTTTTAAGTTTTTATTTAAATTCCAATTAGTTAACATACAATGTAATATCAGTTTCAAATACACAATACAGTGACTCAACACTTGCATACAACACTCGGTGCTCCTCACAAGTGCATTCCTTAATCCCCATTAGTTATTTAACCCCCCACCCCCCCCTCCACCTCTCCTCTGGTAAACATCAGTTTGTTCTCTACAGTTAAGAGTTTATTTCTTGGTCTACCTCTCTCTATGTTCTGATCCCCTACTTTTTTCTGTCTTCAATCAGCAATGATTAAAGTAAAAATATACCCAATATGCCATCTTAAGGAAGCTTATATTGCTGTTTATCTTTCATTTGCTCTAATATTACTGTATATCTTTCTAAGAATATATATATGATATATATGATGTAGACACCCATATTGGACATATTAGGAGGATACCCACAAACACATTTATATCCAAATGGTCTTCAGGAAAAATTATGAGCACAAATTGGGTATGTACCACCTCTAAAATCATTTTGAAGAGTCAGTGAAAGTATAGCTGTGCATTATGGCATGACCACACATTCTATTTTTGTAGTAATATTTTAACTCAGAAGCAGCCACTTAAAAAATCTGGGTGCCTGGAGAAGGAGAGACTTTTGTTCCCTTCTGAGATTCAACAAAAGATATTTAATTATGCCATGTTAAAATTTCCATCACTGCATTTCCATCCGACATACCATTGTTATGACTGAAAGATGAGTTAGAGATAAAATGAAAATTGAAACAGGAAATATCAAATTAGAGGCTTGTTTGTCTTGTCTCCCTTAGAATGATTATACATAACCATTTGAAATGTTCCCTTATGCTGCAATGAAGAGGCAACTCTAACTGACACCAGAATCAATCAGGCAGAAGCGAAAAATGGGCCATATCTGTAATAGCTGAACATGCAATGACAGTAACTTCTGTTTTAGAGAAAGCCATGATCAGTTGATATCCAAAACTTATTGTCAGCTAAAAGAATAGACTCCCATAAATATTTTACATAAAATAACATGGCCAAATTGCCCTATATTAATAATCTGTTTCATGAACTATATTGACTGAGAAATTGAGCTGCCACAGCACCTCATTACTGTGCCATTACTGTGTGTCCACCACTTCTATCTCTTTTGTGGAATTTCAAATCTTCATTATATGTATATCAGCAAGAAAACTATGACAATTTTCATTTTATCTACCCAAAAGATGCTTTAATTTTAGAAACAATACCAACCAACTAATCAAAAAATAAGCAAATAACCACTGTCAATGATTGGGCATAGGGCACATTAAGAAATGTATATAGTTAGGTGGTCGAGTGAAATTTCATGCGGGATAATGAACAAGTTAAAAAAATCACCACAAAAAAGAAACCTGGCATAAAATTACCACAGGGCCACATGTTAGGGAGAGAATGGTGTTTTGGAGTGCAATATTGAGGCTGTATTGAAAATTCTCTCTATATAACCATCTGGTGGTATGATGTACACTGGGGGAGAAAGAGACATGTATAATTTTAAAAGCTGAATTATTTATAAACTCTGTAACACCTTACAGCCCTAAACAACATCTTATAATGTTTATTTATTGGGGAGGGGGGGCATGGGAGGAGAAGAGAGAGAGAGGAAGGCACAGAACCCAAAGCAGGCTCTAGGATCCCAGCTGTCAGCACAGAGGCAGAGGTGGGGCTCAAACTCCTCAAATTTATGAACATGAAATCATGACCTGAGCAGAAGTCAGATGCTCAAATGACTGAGCCACCCAGATGTCCCTAAACAACATCTCTAATAAAATAGCACAGAAGATTAATGCAGTCTTTCCCTTTCTCACCTGGAAGAGCCATCAGAGTAATATGCAAGTTGAGTATTTCCATCAGCATCTGGAGACATCAGGAGGATGGACATCTCACTGGTAGATCTCCAGCTCATTAACCATGGAGTATCAAGCTCCAAGCACCTTTAGTTTATTATACGTGAGAGTAGCTGATTATTTAAATCTATTTGTATATACAACTGAGTATCCTATTTTTATAAAAACTTAAAATTTCCTTTAAAATTCCTCTTCAAATTTCCTTTTGGCATATTTTCCTCTTATTTCAAATACTGGTGGGAGAGGAGGTTTTGATATATTTTATTACTATAATCAAATTTTTCAGAGATTTGCTAGCTTTATTCTTCTAGTTGTTCATTCACTACAGCAGCTATTATTTATTCACCAATTCTGAATTTTCTAATCATTGTGTAATTTTATACTTATTTTGTCTAGTTCCTTAGCTTTTATAAAGTTTGAATGGCTAGTTTACTAATTTCATTATTTACTAAAATAAATAACTTTAATGGCAGGAAACTTCCTATGAGTAATATTTGGGCTGTACTGTATTCATTTCAAAATGCAGCCTCATTAGGTTTATTATCTTTTAAATACTTTTATTTAACAAATGCTATTTTCTTCAAGTATATATATATATATAAATATGGGTATAATTTAAAATGTATTGGTTTTGTTGATTTTTTAATTAATTTATTCTTTTAATGTTTATTTTTGAGAAAGAGAGAGCGAGCATGCACAGGAGTGGGGGAGGGGCAGAGGAGAGAGGGAGGCACAGAATCCTAAGCAGGCTCCAGGCTCTGAGCTGTCAGCACAGAGTCAGACATGGGGCTCGAATGCACAAACCATGAGACATGGCCTGAGCCGAAGTCAGTCGCTTAACTGACTAAGCCACCCAGGCATCCCTAAAATACATTGTTTTTAAATTTTAAGAAATGGTAGATATCAATAAGCACAAAGAGACCGCCATACAGTGCTGTCTACCCCAGGGCTATAGGAGCCAATTCTTTGTTCAATTTTCATGTTATTATCACATAAGGGTAGTTTTCTTACCTGGGCAATCAACTTCAATACCGTCAATAATATAGGTGATATTAAAGACTATCTAATTAACTTCATCTCAATTGGTTCCTTCGAAACACTTGAAAACCATATGAAACATCAGTGGAAATTTTATGTGAGTTATTTAAACATTATCTATTATAGATACTGGATAATGTTAAATTTGTTAAAATATATTATCTTTTAATATACTTCCTATCATGATTTCTCCTGAGAGATGTTTGCAAGGAATCATTGCAATTAATTAGTGAAAACCCTCCACTGGGTTTTGCTCCAATGGATAGAGAATTTGCATTTGAGGAGACACATATTAGACATCTGTTCTACCATAAGTCTAAATGTTTTTCATTTGTTTTTATTTATTTATCTTTTGATTTCTTATTCTCTGAGTGTGGAACTAATGTAATGTTACCATGTACTGCTATACACTACCTTTGGTTCATTATTCACTATTGCAGGTATGAAGAAGGCATTACAACAGAAGAATGGTTATATGAATAGTACACAAGGGTGGTATAGCTTCACGTGAATTTTGAGAATATCACTAATTTTTTCAAAATAAATATAGGTAATCAAAATATTTAAGATATGTAAAGTGATAAAGATAATAGTATAAAGTCACAATAAAAATAAACTCTCTTATTTAAAGTAAATATCTGATTGTTTAGAAACATCTAACATTGTACCTTCAATATTAACATCATAAAGACATAAACTTATAATAATTAATAACATGATTATTAAATATAGTCAGTCTCATGGTTACCTTAAAGTTTTTTTGAAGATACAATCTCTGAATGCAAAGGATTAAGTTACATTCATTCTTAAATACTGTATTATATTGTCTTAAGTCCATTTTTAAAAGATGGATAAATTTCCTCTGAAAATCTTATAAAATATTCCTGATATGGAATAAAACCCAAATAGATTGTTTTTGAAAGTTAAAAGAAGCTAATTACTGGTCCCTTGAAAGTCTTTTTGAAAATAGCTTTTAAAGCTTGCCAGATAAGTAGCAGCTTGCCCAAAAGGGGAATACAGAAATTATTCATAAAGTGGCATTTTACATCTAGGAATCTTTCCTGGAAATTAAAAGCTGTTTGGAGAAATTAAAAGGCTTTGGGGAAATGGGCAATAAATTGTAAACATCTTCCTAGATTATGCAACAAGATCGAATGTCATTTTCAATTTTATTGAAATAAAAAATTTTAGTGTATTTTTTAATTTTTTTTGAAAAATGATGTACAGTCTTGCATTAGTTTTAGATGTACAACATTTTTTTCATTTTAAATTAGTAAACTGTTTCAGAAAGGACTGAAAGATACTGAATCTGGGTGCCTGGGGGGCTCAATGCGTTAAGCATCTGACTCTTGATTTCCACTCATGTCATGATCTCTCAGTTCGTTAGTTTGAGCCCCATGTCAGGTTCTGGACTGACAGTGCAGAGCCTGTTTGGGATTCTCTCTCCCTCTCACTCTCTCTCTGCCTCTCTCTAAATAAAATAAACTTTAAAAAAAAAAGGAAGAAAGGTACTGAATCAAGGTATATTGAGTAGAATTATACTTCAGCTCCTACAGGAAATTGGTACTTACATTTAATGCCATATTACACTTAAATTTACTGCAATATACTCGCTTATAAATACATATCTGTATTTGTTCATATTTGTTTCTGTGTTTGTTTTTATATTCATACATAGGGTAAAATCATTTCCACATTGAAAAATAAGAAATGATGAAGTTGTCAATCTAGAAATTGTAAATAATTCCTCAAAGACTTGGGATCACATTAACAAGAGCAGCAGAAGCACATCAAAAAATATATGCAAGAGGCAACATAGGGATAGGATTGTAATGAGCACTTCCCCTCCCCAACCTGCTGCAGAAAATAGCTATAAATCTGAATGTAATGCAAAAAACAGCTCCTTGAAGATCCTTGAGAGTACACAGATGCTGCAGATCTGCTAGCGAGTTCACCCTAGGCAGAAGGAGTGGTCTAATAGGGGTTTCCATTTTCTGTGCTTTTACTCGGGGAAATCATAATAGGGCATAATGAGTTTTGAATTGTTTTTAATTTTGTTCTCTTTTAGAACAAAATGATTAATTTGTAGGGGAAAAGCCCAAAAACTGTCAACTTTATGGCACTGGTAAAAAAAAAAAATTTAATTAAAAAAACTGCAAAAGGGAGAAAGAAACAGAAAACATTGGATATTAGAGGTGAGGCAGGAGAGTATCGTGTACCCAAAACCACAACTGAAGGAGGGGCTAGAGAAATTGTAAAGGTCATAATCCCATTGTTCAGGGACAAGAGACCACCTCAAACTGAGGTTTAATCAAACCATCAGAAAACACCTCCACTATCCCATTTACCGCCTAGGCTAAGAAGTAATAGGATCCTCCAGGAACAGAAGAAAGAGGTAGACTTCACAGAGGTATGGTGAAAAGGGAAGACAGAAAGCATTGCTGGAAGAATTTGAAGTCTGTGGTGCACTGTGGGTAACTACAGCAACAACTGTTCTCAAACCCTGTCCAATTCCTGACTAAAGTATTCAAATACCTACACTAAAAGCCTAGTAAAAGGAAAAGTATACCCATCTCACTGTAACTAGTCAAAATGTTTCTCGAAAAACAAAGAACAAATACTTTCTCAAACAAAAATGGAGAGAATCCATTTCCAGCACACCTACAGTATAAGAAATGTTAAAGGAAGATTTTTAGGCAGAAGGGCTGTGATACCAGAGAGCAGTTTAGATCTCCACATTAGAATGAACAGCACTGGAATAAATGTAAGTAAAATAGATTTTATTTTATAATCTCTTGACATTATAACTGTGTACTTAAGCAGTATAAAAGAGTTGTATATCTATAGCCTAATGTAAAAGTAAAATATATGCCAACCATAATACAAAGGATGAGAGAAATTAGAAATATATTGTAAATTCCTTATACTATATATGTAGTATATTATTCAAAGGTAGAATGATTAAAGAGGTATATTGTAGACCATAGGCAACCACTAAAAATGTTAAGTTTTTTGTCTCATAATTTGACCTAATTGGTGAATCAATATTTCACCCAACCACAGCAGATACACATTTTTTCAGTTGCATCAGAAACTATTATCAAGATAGATTATATTCTGGGCCTTAACACAAATCTCAACAAATTTCTAAGAATAGAAACAATACAAAATGTATTTCAATAATCTAATTAGCCTACGTACCAATTACTAAAAGCTATTTGGAAAATCCCTTAAATACTTGGAAGTTAAATAGCACACATCTAAATAACCCATACATCAAAGAGGAAGTACTGAAATAAATTAAACTATTTTTAATTAAGTGAAAGCAAAAATAAAACATATCACATATTCTGGAATGCAGCTAATGTGACGCTTAGAGGAAAATGTTTAGCATTAAGTGCTTATATTAGAAAAGAAAAAGATGTCAAATAGTAATTTGTGCTTCACAATAAGAAATTAGTTAAGAGCAAACTAAACCAAAATCAAGCAAAAAAAATCAGTAATAATAAAGATAAGAGCATAAACTAAGCCAGTATGGTATTGTCAAAACAATAAACACATGAATCAATAAAGCTCAATACAGAGCCTAGAATAGATTCATACTATCAAATGATATTTTTTAAATGCAAAGGGACGGCAATGGATAAAGGATGGTCTTTTGAAAATTAACAGCTGAATGACTTTAAAGGACTACATTTGTTTTAATAAAGTGAAGAGATCAAGCCCATTTGGGACTCCTTTAATAACGAGGAATTATATATATTCAACTTTGGTCCTAAATTCGAAGAGAACAGTCGGTTCCTTACGTAAAGAGAATAAGTTTTAAGTATTAGTGGACATTTTCCATGTTAATAAATTTATGCAAACATCCTGACAGTCCTTCAAACTTATGTTTGTCATATCAAAAAAAGGATGATCTTT
Organism: Hyaena hyaena; assembly: GCF_003009895.1. Taxonomy (NCBI): domain Eukaryota; kingdom Metazoa; phylum Chordata; class Mammalia; order Carnivora; family Hyaenidae; genus Hyaena; species Hyaena hyaena. The sequence goes on along the minus strand of NW_024081377.1, from coordinate 35,729 downwards.
TCAAGAAATGCTTCTTGAAAATTTGGACATCCATACACACAACGCCTCAATTCATATTTTACAACTTATGTAAAAATTAACTTAAAATGTATTGCAGCTTTAAATGTAAACCATAAAATTATAGATCATCTAGTAAAATCATAATACAAAAACTTTGTGACTTCAGGTTAGGAGCAAAGAGTTGTTGTTGTTTTAAATTTATTTATTGAGAGAGAGAGAGAGAGAGAGACAGGGAGAGAAGGAGAGAGAGAGAGAGAGAGAACACAAACAGGGGAGGGGTATAGAGAAAGAGAGAGAAAGAGAATCCCAAACAAGCTCATGACCTGAGCAGAAACCAAGTGTAGGAGGCTCAACCGACTGAGCCACCCAGATGCTCCAATTACAGTTCATTAAAGTGCAAAATTGAATAAGTCCCGTTTTTAGTAAATGACTTTGTAAGTCCTATCAGTTAAAGGTTAATGGTGTGACTTATAACCTAGGACCTAGATAGGTGTTTCTTAAGTGTTAGTGTGCATATGATATTCCTTGGGATCTTGTTAATGTGCAAATTCTGCTGCAGCAGTTCTGAGGTGGGGCCCAAGATCTTGCATTTCTAAGTTCCAAGATGCTGCTGCTAGCCTGTGGAACACATTTGGAGCTGCAAGAACTTAGAATACTGAGTCTTAGTCAACACTGAGTAAACTCCTCAAAAACCTTGAATATTCACAAAGCTGATCATAGAAGATGCTGTTACAGGGGTGCCTGGGTGGCTCAGTCAGTTAAGCATCCACCTTGACTCAGGTCATGATCTCACTGTTCATGGGTTCGAGCCCTGCATCGGGCTCTGTGCTGACAGCTCAGAGCCTGGAGCCTGCTTTGGATTCTGTCTCTCCCTCTCTCTCTGCCCGTGCCCCACTCATGCTCTGTTTCGGTCTCAATAATAAATTTAAAAAATTTTTTAAAAAGAGAAGATGCTGTTACAGTATGTCTACAGGCAAAAGCAGGCTACACTAAATGCAAGAAACATTCATGGCTTTAAATACATAGCTTTTAATCTCAAGGTTTTCTTAGTATCATCACATTAAAAAATGCTTTAATCTAGAAAATTTACATAAGCATGTACTGAGATAAATAAATTTTGGCAAAAGTCTTTTTAAAAAACATCACACACAAGAAAACTCATACTGAAGTTTAGATAAGTGATGTATTTGAAAAATTATTTAGAAACAGTATTAAATTGGAAGAGCATGTTAATCATGTTATTAAATGGGGAAGATCAAATTCTCCATCATTTTACCTTAGCAAGTAATATATAACATTTTAAAGACTCTTATCTACTTGTCAAAAATTTATTAAATTTTAGTTGAATGAGGTATTTTAAATGAATCTCTCCTCAATTTATGGCCACCTCTGAGTTGAGAAATGAAGTTATTTTTTTCAGGGATAATTTATTCATTGATTTTATTTTGTATCCTTTCTACTTTAGAATACAAAATAGTAACCTATCATAACTGAGATTAGAAATGCCATTTCTTTAGCATAATGCTCATTCAGGAAATGGAAGAAAAACAAAAACAGAAAAATTGCCTAGTCTATGCAATTTGTTTCTTCTGTTCACAATAATACCTTTTAGTTTTCTATACTATTGTTGGGGCAGAATTCTATTTTCACCTTAAATAATTTTTTTCTTCTTTTCCCTAAATCCACTTCCTTCTTGAAACTGATTTTTCTCATCACCATATAATTCAATTTATATATGTATACATATAATTATCTTCTCATAATTTCTTGCAAAATACTATTAAATATAAACTATATATATACATACACACATATAAGTGTAGACTAGTTTAAAATATAATTTATTTTGTTTTAAATAAAACAGGTATATATTCAACAAAGAGAAAAATATTAAAGTGGAAATGTGTTCTATTCATTTCACAGTTTCTTTGTTGATATCCCTTGCTCACTCAGTAGTGTAAGCACAGGCAGTGAACACACTGAGTTTTCTAAAAGTATAACTTTAAAATAGTTACCTTTTATTTTAGCTTGTTTAACAATATTGTCTTCTTGAGCCTCTAATTTAGTCTTTAAATATGTAAGCAATTTAGCTAACCATGTCTGTTTTACATTAAAATGAAAACATTATAAAATATAAAAGCAATAAAAGCTATTACATGATTATATGTAATATATAATTAAATGTTCAATTAAATTTTATATAATCTGACATACAATATGTACATACTTAATTTGTTGCACTGAAATATAACATCACTATTGTGGGGTCAAGAAGCAAATCATTTATACATATGCGAGACTGTAAAGACCATAAAACTATGTAAAATAAAAGGGATAAATGAGAAGTTCCACATCATTTTTTTGTTTGTTTTTTGACTTATGCTAAGCATGCTCCGACATTTGGAGATGTTTGGATTACACTGAGTGCTGCGTAGTCATTATTTCATCAGTGTGCTCTCTCCACTGCATACTTTATAGCATCACATATATAGCATGTGTATATTTACATAATTATTGCATCAACAAAATTAGGTAGATGTATACAAACCCCCATTTTTATCCTTCAAGAATAGTGATATTTTCATAAATTTTCTTTTTAAAAACTGCTTTTCAATTTCTGAAGCTCTCTCAATTCTCTATACTCTCAATCTGGTTAATAAAAATTCCCTTCATTTCTGAAGTCAACTATTTACAAATAATGGAATAAAATTTTACCTTTGATGTGTATGAATAATTACTATTTGCATATAGTTATTTTAGGGCATTCTGACAACCGGCTGATATTCTTAAATGCCATATCCATTTCACCTGGAATGTTCATTGCACATGACATTATACATTGTTAGTCAAGTAAATTATATAACAGTAATCCATTTTTTCCAGTTTAATGAATAGATCCAGTCTAAAACACTAGATTAAGTAATATCAGCAATTGTTTTATTACTAGATCTCTCAGAACAAGTAATGTGTTAATGTACATAATGACTTCTCAGGAAAAAAATATTTGCCAATATTTCCCAAGTTATTTCTGATCCAAGAACCTATTGTTTTGCAGAATATGCCTCAAAGCTCTTGTGCTGCAGAATATAATTTATTGGGAGCAGTGTTACACAGAGTATTGTGCAAGAAAAATGGGAAAACATGCAGATTTTTAAATGGTCACTCACCCTAATAAAAAGTTCTATTTGAGCGCAGACCCATTAAAAGGACAACATAGCATATTTACAAAGAATGTAAAACATGATTAATAAAATAATTTATTTGTATAAATAATGATTAGAGAGTACTCAAACTATAACTTATTTATCACAATTTAGGAAATGTTTTATGGTAGAGACAGCTTAATATAGATTTGATAGACCTAGGGTTTAGATCAATGCTATAGGATTATATATAATTCCAGGTAACACATTTTAAAAGAGAGACAAACTGTTATCTGCTGAGAATAGAGGAATGATAAATGGTAAATGATCACACATTTGATGACTGAAATTGAGATTGATTAGTATTGAGACTGATTAGTGAATAAAAGAGAAAGCAGAGTTTTTCCTCTACAATATGGACTTGTTAAAAGTGTAAAGGGCTTCTTAGAAAAATCTGGATTTCTCTGGGAATGGAAGTAATAAAAAATAAACAAATTTATCGTTTCCTAAAGAGAATACAAGTTTCAGATGAAATGTTTCAAAACATATTTCCAAACTTAACATTCTATGATTCTGTACTCCATGAATAAAAATGCAAGCTTTCTATTGTGGAATGTATAAAATTATTCAAAAAATCTGAGTAGACCAAAATAAAATCAGTTCATAAAACAGCCAAATTGGTCCTGTATTTATCTTATTTAATCAATGTGTAAATACTGAAGAGATAATAAACACCAAAAATCCTAGAAAACCCGATGGCTTTGAGCTCTTGTCCAAATGAATTCATTCCTCCTTTGATTCTACTTGACCTTTTACAAAAGAACAACTAATCCACAGATTGTTAGGTTTGAAATTGCCATAAAAATTAGTATAATTTTGAAACAATCGATGGATGGGGAGATATTATAATTATCTCAAATAACTAGACCAAGACAGACATTTTATAAATGATGTTGGGAGAGCGAGGTAGCCATTTAGAAAAACATGAAATAAAATCCTGTAAGGTAGCATATAGCTATATAAATTCTAAGAAAAATGACTGAATTCCTCTATTACCTGAATGTATGAGAAAGTTTTTAGATTATAAAATAAAATGCAGAAGTAACAAATGAATAAATTGATAAATGTGATTAGAAATTTAAAAATACACACTTTTGGGGCACCTGGGTGGCTCAGTCGGCTATGTCCAACTTTGGCTAAGGTCATAATCTCATGGTCCGTGAGTTCAAGCCCCATGTTGGGCTCTGTGCCAACAGCTCAGAGCCTGGAGCCTGCTTTGGATTCTGTCTCTCTCTCTCTCTCTCTGCTCCTCTCATTCCCACACTCTGTTATGTCTCTCAAAAATTAATAAAGATAATTTTTTTAAATACACACTTTTACATTACTAAAACTATCTAAAAATCATATATAAATTAAAAGCTGGGAGAAAATTTGGCAAAAATATATGACAGACGAAAGACAAAATGCATTGCAGATAAAAATCAAGGCAATTTTTTTTTAAGTTTATTTTTGAGAGAAGTGAACACAAGTTGGGGAGGGGCAGAGAGAGAGGGAGACACAGAATCTGAAGTAGGCTCCAGACTCTGAGCTGTTAGTGCATAGCCCGACATGGGGTTGAACCCACATGCTGTGAGATCATGACCTGAACCAAAGTCAGCCGCTCAATGGACTGAGCCACCTAGGTGCCTCTCAAGGCCATTTTTTAAATATTGAGGAAATAAGAACTACAGCCTCTAGCCAAAATGGAGTAAGAAGGATTGGATTTATCCTGTTATCTGAAACAATTGTGGCAAAGCATAGGATTCAATGACATTCAAAATACTGGACAAAAAGATATCGGCTATAAGACAGTGAAGGATAATAGTCACTGAGAGACTGGAATCAACTGAAGTGAGACCACAATTGTCCCAGGTAACACCCTGGAGAAACTATCTGGAGAGTAGTGAAGGAGAAGAATCTAGGCAAAGCACAGTGGTTTCCCTGGGTTGAAGAGATGGAGCTAGGATCTAAGGAAACCAAGGCAGCTTCACCAGGCAATTACATGAGGCTAGAGAGAGAGAGAGAGAGAGAGAGGGGAGTTGAACACAAAGAGAATGCCATAGATCTCAAGAGCATCCCCATCAACATTCAGTTGAATAATGACCAGCTCATTTAGGTGAGAAAAGTGAAGTCGTGGAAAGAAGCACCTAAAAAATTATAAGAAATAGAGGTCATACAGTGCTTGGAAAAATTCCTGTACTCACCAGCTTGAACGGGGGAAAAATGTGTAATTAGTCAGATAATAAGGTACTAAGAAACGTCTTGCAGTAGTGGTAGAAAAAGTTTAATCCTAGCCTAAGTACAGCTTTGGTACCACCTACCAAAAAGTAGTACTCAAATTATCAAACTCTTTCCAGGTGATTCAGTCATGTTCCAAAAAAAGTTTCAAGGACATTTATAGGAAAAATAAATTATCCTATGCATAAAAAACATTTACAATGTCCAGAATCTAACATCAGGAATGCAAAAATAGTATAATCCAAAATATTAAATGAAAATATAACCCAAAATGTGGAGGTAAAAAAAATCCATTAAGACTGACCCAGAAAATAAAACATGATAGAATTGGTAGACACTGAAACAGTTATTATATATTCAAAGATTGGAGAGGAAAAAATAGACATGTTAAGTAGAGAAATGGAGGATATAAAAACGTTCCCAAACATAAGAGATAAAAACAATATGTTGAAGATAAAAAACACACTGGATGGGATTAACAATAGATTAGACATTGCAGAGGAGATTATAAAACTTTAAGACAGCAATAGTATCTCTCCAAAATGAAACACAGAAATAAAGAAAGAAATCTGAAAACCATGGCCCAGGAGCCAAATCCAGCCAAGTCTCTTGCTTCTGTATTGTTTATGGCATCTTCTGACTGTAACAGCAGCACTGAGTAGCTTGTGATAAGAATTACATAAACCCCAGAAAGCCAAAAATACTTGTTATCTGACCCTTTACAGAAAAGTTTGGCAAACTTTGTTCAAGCCAATGCAAAAAGACAAATATGATGATGATAATGGTGATGGTAGCTGTAATAGTAGTAAAGTATACTATTTGCTAAGGAGTTAATAAAACTTATAATCATGGATAACATAATTATTTACATAGAAAATCCCACTGAATCTATTTAAAAGCTACCAGAACTCATAAGTGACTTTAGCAAACTTATTGGGTAAATTTTATATAAAATTTAACTGTTTATCTATATACTGGCAGTGGACAATCAAAAATTTAAATTATAAAAATACCATATACCATGTACACTTGCATTAATAATACGAAATCCTTATGAATAAAGCTGACAAAAAGTATGTTCAATAATTATACACTGAAAATTACCAAACTTTGCTGAGAGGAACTAAAGAAGACTTAAATGGCAAGAAGAAATTGATGGCAAAGGGTCACAGGTAGATTTTTGAGTAATGGAAATAATTCGATTTCTTGATTGTGGTGGTGGATGCATGACTATACACATTGTCAGAACTCATCACAAATGTAAACCTAAATGGGTAAATTTTATTGCATTTGAATTATAACTTAATAAGCTTATCTCAGACAAATCATATTTTTTTAAAGAGAGTGTGAAGGACATAAACAGACAATTCAAATTAAAATATAAAATTAAACATATGAATGATTTAAAGTCACAGTAAAGGAAACAAAAAATAAAAACTATACTGCAGTACAACTTCCCCCTGACCAGATTGGCCAAAATTTCAAAAGTTTGGCTCCAGAGAAACAAATACTCTCATACATTGTTGTTGAAAGGCAAAAAGAGTAGACTGTCGACAAATTTGGCAATACCTAACAAAACTACATGCTATTTTTCCTTCTTCACTGAAATTCCATTTCTAGGAATTTACTTTGAATATACCACCACAACAATTTTAAAAAAATGCATAGGCATGGGATTATGTATTACAGGATTGTCATCAAACATTGGAAACCATTAAGTGTTTCAATATAGAACTTTGCTTGAATAAACTATGGTATGAGCATAAAGAAATTCCTTGCAGTGAAAAAAAAATAAGGAGCAACCACAGAAATGAATGTGGAATGATTCCAAGGATATATTGAGTGCAAAAAAGCAAAGTACAAACATCTACACCCACATCCATCCCCCCACCCCCCAGACACTTAAATTTGTGTGTAAGAAAGATAAAATAAGAAAGCATGCATAATTTGCTTACTTTAACAGGCTGAAATGTAAGTACTCTATTTCCGGTAATGAGAGGTCACGAGGAGGTCTGGCAATCCCCTCTGCAGAAAACAAGAATACAATTGGAAAATATTTAAAATCCCCATTTCAGGTACTAAAAAAAAAAAGAGAGAGAAGAAGAAGAAAGAACTGTTCAGAGAAAATTAAGAAGTGTTTATTTAAGATAAATTATTTCTGTATTATGTAAGCACACTGGTTCTGTGCTATTCTTGCCTTAAAGTATTATAAATCCACCTTCACTTAAAGCTACCACACCTGCAGTTATATCAGCCAGAAGAAGTACCTTCTGAGGTATCTTAAGAGGAAAATTTTGGATATGAGAGACCTGGAAAATGACTTAGAAAATAATCTTACTACACAACCTTCCCTTGCTGGAGGCTGACTCAACTACATACCTAATGAGACCCTAAAAACCTAATGAAAATTCAAAATCTAGGGACACTTGAGAATTTTGTCTCTTTGAATGTGTTCCTCAAGCCATACACATGACTCAGCACAGGGCAGAAGGTTTAACTGTTGTAGGGAGATATCTGAGTTTAATCATGCTTAAACTTTTGCTGACATTAAAGTATGCAGCAAATGTTATTTAAAAAAATAAAGAAAAGACAGAGATGGCATACCATAGGGAGACAGATTTCACAGTGTGAGTCCAGAAAATTGCCTATGAAATGAAAATACAGAAATTCTTAGAAAACTAAAAATAGAATCAGAAGTTGTCTACAATGTCCAGTATTCCAATAAAGATTAATTCTATAAAGAAATATGGACTTGCCACCAATAGTCAGGGGAAGAAAAAGAAGCCAATAGGAAGAACTCTGAATGTCTGAGTGGGCTCAGTTTTTGGACCTGGCAGACAAGCTTCAAAACAGCTTTCATTCATAGTTTCAGAATTTAAAGGAAAACATAATTATAGAATTATGTGCTAAGAATTAGTAAACAAATTTCATCAGAGAAACAGAAATTATTAAATAAATCAAATGGAAATTTTAGAATTAAAACACAATAAAAATAATAATTATCCACACAGAAGACTAATAGTAATCGTCTACCATCAAAAACACAAGATAAACAGATTAAAGAAAAATGAAAACAGTATCAGAGACGTGTGACACAATATCAAGCATTCCACATTATGTGATATTACAGTCCCAGAGGACAAGAAAAAGTGAAAGGAGCAGAAAAATACCTGAGCAAATAATAGCCAAATCATCCCACATTTGATATAAAACAATAACTTCCAGATGCAAGAAACCTAAGAAACCTCACAAAGGAAAATATAGGAACATCACAAAAGAAATCACACATGGACTCATCACAATTAAACTGCTAAAGGTCAAGATATGACATTAATAAGAGCAGGAGTAAATTAACACAAAACATACAGGGCAGTGAATATTATTAATGGCTGAAATTCCATTAGAAATCATGGAAGCCAGAAAAATGGCATATTCAAAGGTCCTGAAAACAAATTAACTTTCAAGTAAGAATTTTATATCCAGCGAAACTATTTTTCAAAAAGTAAAGCATAAAAAGAGATTTCTACATTTCTAAATAAAGAAAAATCAGGGGCGCCTGGGTGACTCATTTGGTTAAGCATCCAACTTCGGGTCAGGTCATGATCTCACAGTTCATAGTTTCCAGTCCTAT
>NW_024081377.1:0-26654 GCF_003009895.1 Hyaena hyaena | reverse complement strand
TTCAGAGCCTGGAGCCTGCTTCAGATTCTGTGCCTCCCTCTCTCTCTGACCCTGCCCTGCTCACACGGTCTCTCTCTCTCTCTCTCTCTCTCTCTCTCTCAGAAATAAATACAACATTTTTAAAAATTAAAAAAAAAAAGAAAAATCTTTGTTACTGCTAGATCTATGCTACAAAGAAATGCTGATGTAATTATCTACATTAGCCAAACAATGGAAACAACCTAAGTGTCCATTAACTGATGAATGGAGAAAGAGATGATATGCATACACAGACACACACACAATGGAATATTAGTCATAGAAAAGAATGACACCTTGCCATTTGCAATGACATGGATAGAATTAGAGAGTATTACGCTAACTGAAAAAAGTCACAGAGAGATAAATACCATATGATTTCACTCATATGTGGAATTTAAGAAACAAATGAGCAAAGCGGAAAAAAGGTATAGACTCAACTACAGAAAAACTGATGCGAGTGTGGGGGGATGGGTGAAACAGGTGATGGGAGTATTAAGGAACACGCTTGCTGTAATGAGCATCAGGTGTTGTATGCAAGTGTTGAATCACTATATTGTACACCTGAAACTAATATTACACTTTGTTAACTAACTGAAATTTAAGTAAAAAATGAAAACAAAGGGGGGCCTGGGTAGCTCAGTCAGTTAAGCATTCAACTCTTGGGGTGCCTGGGTGACTCAATCGGTTAAGCCTCTGACATTGTCTCAGGTCATGATCTCACGGCTTGTGGGTTCGAGTCTTGCATCAGGCTCTGTGCTGACAACTTAGAGCCTGGAGCCTGTTTCAGGTTTTGTGTCTCCTCTCTCTCTGTCCCCCCCCCCCGCTCATGCTCTGTCTCTCTTTCTCTCTCTCTCAAAAATAAACAAACATAAAAAATTTAAAAAAAAATAAAACTTTCTATTGTATTAGTCAGACAGTGTGAAATGCTTCTTCCATTTCATTGCCAATCACTCTAACGTCCTCTCCTCTGCTCTCCTCACTTTCTAGGGATTCCCCTTATAGCCTCCTAATCAGTCTTTGAAGCCTGAAAAATTAATCCACAGCCATTCATTCCATCCAGCTTTACAAAATGGCACACTGAGTTCTCCAGCTTACAATCCTCCTTCCCATCCCGTCTGCCACCTCCGAAGCTCTCAGAATAGTGGACAACTGCTTGTCCTCCTCTATCGTCATCTTTCATCCAACTAGCTAACTGGAGCTTCAGCCTCTAGTCAGGCACCGTGGTCAGTCCACCTGTGCAGAGTGGAGGCCAGCCCGCTGTGGCAACCATCCGTTTCTCTTTGCTGCCCCAGTGCATGATACATGGTTTCTCAAACAAATAACTGAAAAGTAACCGACATTTTCCGGGCATCCACGTACTCTCACGACGGCCCACAAGCAACTAACATACAGGCCACCTCTCTCCACGTAGAGTTCAATGGCCAACCAGGGATTTCCCCTGCAAATGCCTTTCTTAAGACCCATTTCATCTAGTCAATTGTTGGTTTGCAACTTCGGAAGTTTCTCTAGATGATATTTGAAACCACCCCCAGTAAATAAAGAACAGGGAAAGACAGAGTGAAGACCAGATGAGGGAAAGACTGCTCCAGAATGTTAGTTGGAAGGTTTAACTTAAGCAAGGAAATTTACTTACAAGGCTTGTGTTTGGCCACTACAATACAATAGATCTCGGAACCCGCCTGCCAGAATTTTAAGTTTATGGAGGGTCATTAGCAGGGTTCAGTTACATATACTTCCAGAAGGCCTAAGAACATACTGCTCTCTCAAGATTCCATCACTGAAATGGCTCTGCCTATGAGAATAGTGGGCAGAACCCACATCCGGAGAGCAGGAGCCTCCAATTCAGTAATTGGCTGGCAGCTGGGTCAACTAAAGGTCATGCCCTCTTGATGACCTCCTCTAATAATTGGGGAAAGACTAGTGTTTTTTTTCTCTTCCAATACACGGTATGGGAATAATTTTGGTATCTTATGTAGATAAAGGAATATTGGCTAATTATTTTATTCAGTGGTCATATTCCAATATGTACTACTTTATTTGACACACAATTGTTCCTTATTTGGCCATTTGCAGCATTTCCTGGCTCTTTTACTATAAATGGTAGAGCTGGAAAAGATTCGTTTTGCCACCATCATAACAAAAATTGTCTGAGCAAGAATCATTAATGGATTCCATATCTAAGGGGGGATTTTTATGAGAAAACCAAAGACAAACCCAAAAAAAGAAACATTTATTTTATTTTTTTAATGTTTATTTATATTTAGGAGAGAGAAGAGAGAGACATAGCATGAGCAGGGGAAGGACAGAGAGAAAAGGAGACACAGAATCCAAAGCAGGTTCCAGGCTCTGAGGTGTCAGCACATAGCCCAACATGGGGCTTGAACCCACAAGCCACGAGATTATGACCTGAGCTGAAGTCAGATGCTTAACCAAATGAGCTACTCAGGTACCCAAGAAACGTTTTATTTATTTATTTATTTATTTATTACAAATAGTTTATTGTCAAATTAGTTTCCACATAACACTCAGTGCTCATCCCCACAAGTGTCCTCCTTCATACCCATCCCTCCTCCCTCCCCATCCATCAGTCCTCAGTTTTTGTCAGCATTCAAGAGTCTCTCATGGTTTGCCTCTCTCCCTTTCCCCCACCATTTCCGCCCTTCTTCTCCCCCTTGTTCCTCCGTCAAGTTCCTCCTAATCCTCCTATACGTGCAAACATATGGTATTTGTCCTTCTCTGCCTGACTTATTTCGCTCAGCATAACACCCTCAAGGTCCATCCATGTTGCTACACATGGCCAGATTTCATTGTTTCTCATTGCCATGTAGTATTCCATGGTATAGATAAACCACATCTTCTTGATCCATTCGTCTGTTGATGGACACTTAGGCGCTTTCCATGTTTTAGCTATTGTGGAGAGTGCTGCTATGAACATTGGGGTCCATGTGCTCCTATGCCTCAGCATTTCTGTATCCCTTGGGTAAATTCCTAGCAGTGCTATTGCTGGGTCCTAGGGGAGTTCTATTGTTAGTTTCCTGAGGAACCTCCACACTGTTTTCCAGAGGGGCTGCACCAGTTTACATTCTCACCAACAGTGCAGGAGAGTGCCCGTTTCTCCACATCCTCGCCAGCATCTCGAGTTCTCTGATTTGCTCATTTTAGCCACTCTGACTGGCGTGAGGTTGTATCTCAGTGTGGTTTTGATTTGTATTTCCCTGATGAGGAGGGATGCTGAGCATCGAGAAACGTTTTATTTTTAAAAATGACCTGTATTCATCACAAATATCAATGTCATTGAAAGACTAAAAAATAATACCAGATTCAAAAACACTAAAAAGATTTCACAGCTGAATATAGCACATGATCATGGGGAGGATCCTGTAATACAAAATAATATAAAAAGACAATATCAGGCAGCTAATAGAATTTAGATATGGAGTATCAATTAATGTATTGTATCAGTGCTAAATTTCCTCAATTTCATAATTGTATTGTGATTTTATTTTATTTTTACTTTTTAAGTATTTATATTTATTTTTGAGAGAGGGAAAGCACATGCACACTATTTGCAGAGGGGCTGAGAGAGGGAGACAGGATCCAAAATAGGCTCTGCATTGTCAGTGCAGAGACCATTGCCAGGCTTGAACTCAGGAATCTTGAGATCGTAACCCGAGCCGAAATCAAGAGTCTGATGCTTAATGGACTGAACCACCCAGGCACCCATGTATTATGATTTTAAAAGAAATACATACAAAAATGTTATTAGAAATAAAAAAGGGTGGGTTATTTCTATTTTTATTAGAAGTAATGAATTTTATATATGAATTCATTATATATGAAATTTTTTATTTCTAATGATCTCAATTCATGACTTTGAACCCCACGTGGGGCTCACTGCTGTCAGTGCAGAGCCTGGTTCAAATCCTGTTTGCCTATCTCAGATCTTCTGTTCCTTTCTCTCTCTGCTCCTCCCCTGCTCACTCGCTCTCTCAAAAAATAAACATTTACAGGGGCACCTGGGTGGCTTAGTCGGTTGAGCGTCCGACTTTCGCTTAGGTCATGATCTCGCAGTTCATGGGTTCGAGCCCCGCTTCGGGCTCTGTGCTGACTGCCAGCTCAGAGCCTGGAGCCTATTTCGGAGTCTGTATCCCTCTCTCTCTGACCCTCCCCTGCTCATGCTGTCTATCTCTCTCTCCTAGAAATAAGTAAAAATTAAAAAATAAACATTTACAAAATAATAAATAAAAAGGGGTAAAGACACAGAAATAAAGCAAATATGCCAAAATGTTAAAAATTTTTGAATGTGAGTAAAGGATATACTGGGATTTTCTATATTATTACTATTCTTGCATGTTTATAAATTTGAAATTATTTCCAAATAAAAGTTTAATAAAAAGTTTATATAACCACATATAAAGCATTACAAAACTCAACATACTTGGAGCAAAGTTAATTAAAGGAATGACAATTACAAAGAAAAAAATCAAACCCAAAATTAGTCTTTAATTTAATGTATGGAAATAATTGGCTTGTTTCATCTTAAGAAAACATGAGTGGGGCCCCTCGGTGGCTCAGTCGGTTGGGCATCCAACTTGGGCTCAGATCATGATCTCACAGTTCATGAGTTCAAGCCCTGAATCAGGCTCTGTGCTGGCAGCTCAGAGCCTGGAGCCTGCTTTGGATTCTGTGTCTCCCTCTCTCTCTCTGTTCATGCTCTCTCTCTCTCTTTCTCTCTCAAATATAATAACTAAACATTGAAAAATTTTAATAAAATATGAGTAAAAATATGAATATAAGCTTCATGAGGAAGTAAATAGTACATGAAAATATTTTTCTATTTGTACTTTCCCTGTGATTGAGCAAAAATAAATAAATAACAAATAAGTAAAAATATAAATATATTAAAAATAAGTATACCAAATAAAGATAAAGATAATGGTAACAAATATAGCTGAAAAGATGTAAACTGATTTTTCTATTAAATTTTTAAGCATTGAAAAAATATTACTATGTACCACATTCTCAAGTTATAGGTTATCCCACTACATTGTGATAGAACAATACCTTATCACATATCATTCAATTAAAAGATAACCACTTTTCTAGTTAACCTCATTACCCATCTCTTGTCTGGAACGGTCTCCAGTTCATACACAGATACAATTAGTTTTTCGAAGCACTTATATGTATTTATGGTAATCTTACTAGTTGTAGCCAAACATTCCAATCTTGTAAATCCTCATAGTCATGAACCAAAACATTTGAGCTTGGGGGCACAGGGTCAAGAATTTAAAAAGAAAGTTTCTTAAAATTATGAGACAGAAATATGATAAGAGAAAATGCCCCTTTGGTTTTCTGAAGTTCAGAAATTATTACAATTAAGTTTAGAATTGTGACTGGCACATACTCAATCAGTGGCATTTAGATATGTGACATACATTCTAAAGGCATACAAGAAAATAGAAAAAGTAAAAAACAGACCCATATTTTCAACTTTCTGTCCAGTGTTTCCTTGTCTACACCACACTAACTGTTTACTAAAGTTAAATATGCTATAGACAAAATTTGAAAACATAAATACTTACTAAATTACTTACATGAATACATGCATATGTGTTACTGTAAGTCACAAAAGTATTTTTTTAATTTGGTGGAATATTCATAATAGAATCTCTTGTGTTAAAAGTCTTGGAAATGTATTAACATTTTTATCACAATAATATAAGGAAAATTGAAATGAATTAAATTCTAATTGTAAAATATTGACATTTCAGATTATCAAATTTATATATCATTTTGTAAACTACTACAGTTATTTGGAGCACCATCATGTTCTTCTTTCATGGTAGACTAACATTCTCCATTTGAAAAATCAACTCTTGGGGTGCCTGGGTGGCTCAGTTGGTTAAGTTTCACCAGACTCTTGATTTCAGCTAAGGTCATGATCTCACAGTTTGGGAGTTCGGGCCTCATATCGAGCTCTGCACTGACTGGGCAAAACCTGCTCAGGATTCTCTCTCTCTCCCTCTCCCTCTGCCCCTCCCCTGCACATTCTCTCTCTCTCTCTCTCTCTCTCTCAAAATAAATAAGTTTTTTTTAAAAAAAAAAGGAAGGAAGAAAAATCAAATCTTGATGTGCTATTATTAGGTTGGAGTAGAGAATGACCATGGGTCTAAATGACCTTAAGACCAGTGAAATTTATTCTCAGCTGGCATTAAAAGATCCAGCAAATAACAAGAATGAGTGGACATAGCAGAAAACCACAGATTATGGTAAAAATTATTTACTTATAAATGGGCTCAAAGGCACACCCAGTTCACCTATCTCTGCCTCTCCTTTAACTCATGCCTATGGCCTCAGCGTTTCTTATAACCAACTCACTTAAAATTAAAGGACTTGGGCCTGAATCATAGATGTGTCCATGTAATATATTGGTTGAAGCCAGAGATGGATGTTTGCTGCCCTTAAGGGTAGTGCAGAAGGAGAATGGTAAAGGGAAAATTTTCCAGAAGTTAGAGCTGTGAGCAGTACACTGGACTATAATTTACATGGAAGAAAAGTTGGCCTGCAATGTAGATATACTGTATTGACTACTGGTCAGTGGGACTTACCAGAATAGTGGGTAAAAAAATCTGAAAGGGCCAATACCTTGACAGGTTAGGGACAAGAAAGTTTGAGGAAGAGATACATGGATCTCTGTATAGAAGAGGGCAAACATGTGTGTATCATTGTAACTCATATAATACCAACCAGAGAACATCTACTTCAGAAAAGATAAATTACCTGACCTGAGGATGTCAGACAGATACTTTCATCAGCCACTCCAGGGATTGCACTGTGGGCCCATAAAAGAAAGGACTATGTTTGCAAAACAGGTAGCTCCTGATGAACTAATAGCATAGATTTCCTCTCACTGTGTTGATCTAGCTATTGATCCTACTGAATAAAGAATCTGCCAACACCTGAGATCGATTTGAGTCCCCTATATAGCAACATTCTTCTTAAAGGTCATGTAGCCATTGTGGCAAGTCAATTATATACTTTCAGCCTTGAAAGGGTCAGTGGAACTCCCTCACCAGGATGTGATATTCTGGATAATTAAACAATACAAAGGACCGAGACCAGTCAAAGTGCTGGCTGAAGGTGAAAACAAAACAACAGCAACAAAAACTCTAGATGAGTGCTGTAAAAAAAAGATGGCAAGAAATAATTATGGCCCAAACACCGTTGTACTCAGTCCTTTAATTCTCTTTAACCTTCTAAAAAATATTGCAAACAACTACTGCCTTGCATAATTGGATTTACAAACTCCTTTTTCTTAGAGAAGATCTGGATATGAAACTGAGTGGTCCATCAGGTGGATTTTATCACCAATTTACATGTCTCCCCTGCTTCACTTGGCTTTACCTGTCTCCTGATCCCTCAGGCATTTGCTCCATGAACGGCCCCAGCTGCTACTGTTCTGACCTCATCTCTTAGAATTCCTGGATATTTCAATGTTTGTCAGAGTGAGAGCCAGGCTTTGACAGGGCATCAATTGCACCAATGGAGCAGAAGCTCCAGCTATGGCACCTGAGCCTGGACTGATCCCACCCATAGGACCTTTGACTCTTCCTACAAATTCCAGACTCAAATAAAGTGCTGTACTAACAGTTATGATTCTGGAGTCCTCAGCAGCTGTCCAAGAGACATAGGCAATACAATTTGGAAGGATGAGAGACTAAATACCCTTTGGGCAGATTTTGACTAATGAGAGACAATGCATGTGAAGGAGCCATGGAATGAATTCTTCTCCTTCATTCTCCACAGAGGGTTATTCTGAGATACAATAGCTCCATATGGCCTATCCAGGGACATTTGCATGATTTCAGTGAGCAGTTGTGCTTATAATACTGTAAACCGCTTTAGAAATATGCCCACATTATTTGCCATTTTTCCCTCCTGTCTCACTTCCTTTTTCTTTTACTAATTGTTTTTCAAGATTTGCACTCCCTAATAAAGCATGTTGTTGAGAACCCACACTAAGATATATTAGCATAAAATAAGACTTCTTTACACTTCAAAGAAATTACATAAACTTAAAACAAAAATGAACTGATCATTTTACTTCAGCCTTAGAATTATAGATAATTCTAGTTATCTATTGCTGCAGAACACTCAAAAACATAATGGCCTAAAAAAGAATTATTATTGTTATGGGTCTACCAGTTGATTGAATTCAGGTGAAAGATTTTTACTTGGGGTCTTTCATGTGGTCACTCAGATATCAGCTGGTTCTGTAGTCATCTGAAAGCTTGACTGGAATGGACATAGCAGATGGTTCAGATACATGAATGGCAGCTGCTGGCTGTCAGATAGGGGCTACACTGGCTTTGTCAACCAGAATGTCTACACAAGGCCTTCAGTGACTTTGGATTCTTACAATATGGTGATGTAGTATCTAGAGGGAGCACCGTAAGAAGTGAAAATTGTAAGAAGCCAGTTAATAGTATCCGCTTATAATTCTTTGTATTTCTGTGGTGCCATTTGTTACTTCTCTTCTTTCATTTATAGTCTTTTTTTTCCTTAACGACTCAGGCTAAATTCCTAGAAACATACAATCTTCTAAAACTGAACCAGGAAGAAAAAGAAAATCCAAATGAATGAATTACAGCAAATATAATTGAATCAATGATCATAAAATTACAAAAAAAAAAAAAAAAAAGAAGTCCAGGACCAGCTGGATTCACAGGTGAGTTCTATCAAACATTTAAAGAAGAATTAATATCTACTCTCTTCAAGCCATTCCAAAAAAAAAAAAATAGAAGAGGAAGGAACATTTCCAATATATTCTATGAGTCCAACATTACCCTGATACCAAAACCACAGGCACCACAAAAACAGAAAGCTACAGGCCAATATCCCTGATTAACATAGATGCAAAAATTCTCAACAAAATATTACCAAGAGGCCAGTTAAATGATTCACTGGAAACTGACACATTGTTTCTCTGTCATATTCTATTGGTCAAAGATATAACAAGGTCCAAGCAGATTCAAGGAAGTAGAGATATAGACTCTACTCCTTGATGGGGGAGTAGTTTGTTCACAAAGCTTTATGAAAGAACATATAAAGAGATATGGCAAACTCTAGAAAATGAATTCTGATACAGTGACATTATCAATTTCTAGCATATATAGAAAAAAAAGAGAAAAGGGGGTATAAAGCAATAATTGAGTAGTTTCCCCTACTATAGACATTGTCAATAAGAGTGGTTATTTCTTTTCCTTAAAGATCTTGTTATACACAGAAAAAATGTTTATTTCTTACTCTATAGTTTTTCCTATTCTGGCAATTCTCAACTTTAAATTTTATTTCTTTGGCACAAAAACAGACACATAGACCAACGGAATAGAATAGAGAACTCAGAATTGGACCCACAGTTGTATGGTCAATTGATCTTTGACAAACCAGAAAAGAGTATCCAGTGGAAAAAAGCAGCCTCTTTAACAGATGGTACTGGGAGAACTGGACAGCAACATGCAGAAGAATGAAAGTAGACCACTTTCTTACACCATACAGTAAAATAAACTCAAAATGGATAAAGGACCTGAATGTGAGACAGGAAACCATCAAAACCCTAGAGGACAAAGCAGGAAACATCCTCTTTGACCACAGCTACAACAATTTCTTACTCAACACATCTCCAAAGACAAGGGAATCAAAAGCAAAAATGAACTATTGGGACCTCATCAAGATAAAAAGCTTCTGCACGGCAAAGGAAACAATCAAGAAAACTAATAGGCAACCGACAGAATGGGAAAAGATAGTCGCAAATAACATATGAGATAAAGGGCTAGTATCCAAAATCTATAAGGAACTCACCAAACTCCATACCTGAAAACCAAACAATCCAGTGAAGAAATGGGCAGAAGACATGAACAGACACTTCTCCAAAGAGGACTTCCAGATGGCCAACAGACACATGAAACAATGCTCTGTGTCACCTATCATCAGAGAAATACAAATCAAAACCACCGAGATACCACCTCATGCTGGTCAGAGTGGCTAAAATGAACAAATCAGGAGACTATAGATGCTGGCGAGGATGTGGAAAAATGCGCACCCTCCTACACTGTTGGTGGGAATGTAAACTGGTGCAGCCCCTCTGGAAAACAGTGTGGAGGTTCCTCAAAAAATTAACAATAGATTTCCCCTATAACTCAGCAATAACCCTGCTAGGAATTTACCCAAGGGATACAGGAGTGCTGATACATAGGAGCACATGTACCCCAATGTTCATAGCAGCACTCTCAACAATAGCCCAAACATGGAAAGAGCCTAAATGTCCACCAACTGATGAATGGATCAAGAAGTGATATATCTATACAGTGGAATACTACATGGCAATGATAAAGAATGAAATCTGGCCATGTAGCAACGTGGATGGAACCCGAGGGTGTTATGCTGAGCAAAATAAGTCAGGCAGAGAAAGACAGATACCATATGTTTTCACTTATAAGTGGATGGGGAGAAACTTAACAGAAGATCATGGGGGAGGAGAAGGGGAAAAAATAGTTGGGGAGAGGGAGGGAGGCAAACCATGAGAGACTCTTGAATACTGAGAACAAACTGAGGGCTGATGGGGTTGGGGAGAAGGAAAAAGGGGGTGATGGGCATGGAGGAGGACACTTGTTGAGATAAGCACTGGGTGTTATATGGAAACCAACCTGACAATAAACTATGAAAGAAAAAAATTTTAAATAAAAGAATTTGAGACATCAAAAAAATTTTATTTCTTGGCATTAAGCACACTATCTAAAGCACTGCAATGCTATTTATAGCTTTACCATATGATTATATGCAGATTTTACCTCAATATATCCACCCATAAGTTTCCACCCCTGATGGTTAGAGATGTGCTAGAATCAAGTGTATTGAAATTTCTGGGCATAGGCTGTAATCCTAAAGCATTAAAAAAAATTTTTTTGTCAAATTCTGACAAATTTTTCAAACCTTTCACTTCATTTGGGCTATCTTGTTGTCCTCAATTCTTACATCTTAGAAAACAAAGTAACCTGATCACTTTAGTCTCCATACAGTCAGTCTCATTGTTGTTGTAAACACCAATTTATGATGTCTAGCCCAGTGTGAAAACCACATTTCCAAACTTCATTCACAATTAATACCTCACTCCTTTAATTTGTGCTGGTGGAAGCCAACATATAGAGTAGAGTCACAGAGATCTCCATTTCCTCTCCTAGATTCTCTTTCCCTCTTTCTCAATTTGGTAAGCTGAGTTTCTGACCCCTCCTGAATGAGGCAAAACTAGAGGAACAGGAAATATCCTACTCAACTGATACTGTCTGAGTTGGCCTCAAGTTCTTGAAAACTGATTATTTCACAGAGAAATGTTGGGGATTGTGGATAAGGTCCTCTTTGCCAGGGATGTTTTATCTGTAGCATCCTTGATGCATGTAAATGTGACTTTTCTGCTTGGTCATTTATAATCTCTATTTAGTCCATGACCAATCAGATAAATTTTCCACCCTCTTCCTGCTGAGGTCTCTTCAAGCTTCCATGCAGCCCTCTTATTCAGGACCGGAGAAGATTCAAGTCCAGCTTCCATGTGGCATTCACAGAGGATCATGGTAAAAAGGCCAATGGCCCACTCACTTTGTTACTGCTAGAGATACTTCCCAATGCCAGTCCTCTACACTGCCATGGGTTACAGGAGCCAGCCTCTTGTCATTTAGATTCTTGTGACCATAGTCCACTGTGTCTCTAAAACTCCAGGTTTCCTTTATTTTATATGAAATTGAGAAAAGGAGTTGAGACTAAAATCCCAACCTTTCCAAAGTAACCTGTGTTTACTGTACATCTTGTCAACCTAAATTATAAACATGGTGTCTTAACTATGGTCCACAAAACTCTCTCTTAGCTACCTCCTTTATAAGTGCTGCTTTGAGTCTAGCACTTTGCTTTGCTTTGGAAAGTGAAAATGTTTGCCATCCATTGTCTCAGACAGTTCTCAGTCTTTATTTCTAAATCTAAACATAAGGGAAAAAGTCCCAAGTTAATATCCTACAAATGGAATAAAAGTGAGGAGAGAAGTAGACAGAAAGAGATAGTTAATATGTAAGTGAAATGTCTGAAAGACTGTCCTCTAAGTATACAGTCATGACAAACAGTCAGCTGATGTCTGTCTTTTGGGAAATAGCAGATACATTGTGACAGTGGTAGGAAATACATTACAGAGAACCTTTGTATTATGGTTTAAATATATGTAAATAATATATATTCATGTATATATTTTGTAAATTTTAATGTTCATATACTTGTAAGCAGAAAAATATTCTATTCCATAATGGAATTCTGTAACTTTCAGATAATACTAAATAAATATCAAAAATATAATTCCTATGGTAGCATCAAATATTTAATAAAGCTCAAAATTATTTTACTTATCCCTCAAAAGAAACATTAATTTGACCAAACTTTACTTAGTTATTTATGCATCTTTTGAAAGCATAATTTGAGATTTTATCCCCTACTATATAATATTATCCCAGCAGAGAGCTCCCAGCTATAAGTCTGAGTAGAATGTTGAATAAACTGGAAAATATTCAATTTGTCATCCCTGTACTTTACCCTTTCCTGTAATATATTTTGATAACAGTATGTTAGCACAATAATATAACAATTTCTCATTGACTAACTATTCAGTGATTTAGTGGTCCTAGAAGTTTTTTATTATTGAATAAACAAATTGGCAAATGCCTATAAGACATCTCTTATCAATCTTATAGTCTTGATTGATTGCAATAGCTTTTTTCTACTTAATATGATAAAATACTACATTTTTACATGTTTTTATTTATAGAAAACTCTGACCAAAAGAGTTCTTTTCCTCTGATCCATTCCTTTTTCCATGGTTCATAGACTCTATTTGTGCTACTGCCCCAGATGGTTGTGTGGAAACTTTATGCTGCTATTCCTCAGGCCCTTCACCTAAAGGAATTGCATCACAGCCTCAAGTTACTTAATTATCCAAATCCCCTTCAATTTCTGCAACAAAAACAATTTTTTTTTCTAAAATATACTATAAATGAAGGAATTGCAAGAAGAACAAAGAGAACCTTATTTCATTACTATCATGAGTAATTTGGGCCTCTGTTCCCTTCTAGATTATATGCAAAACTTTAAAATTTACAAGTGAAAATACTCTTACAGGAATGTGATTACTATGTAGGAAGGAATGAAAGGAAGATCTGACTGTGAAATCAGAAAAAACCTAGGTTGAAATTCAATGCCTGACTATATACCTGTAGGCAAGATTCATAATCTTTTCTGTTTCAACATTTCCAAGGGAGATATAATGAAGTGACTGCTATGAAAACTAAAATTCCAAGTATTGAACACTAGCCGGCTTTTTTTTTTTGAGAGAGAGAGTCTGGGGTGGGGAAGAGGGGAAGACCAG
Organism: Hyaena hyaena; assembly: GCF_003009895.1. Classification (NCBI taxonomy): domain Eukaryota; kingdom Metazoa; phylum Chordata; class Mammalia; order Carnivora; family Hyaenidae; genus Hyaena; species Hyaena hyaena. Next base: position 13,174 of record NW_024081377.1, on the reverse strand, counting down.
CAGAGAGAGAGAGTGAGAGAGAGAAAGAGAGAGAATTTTGAGTGGGTTCCACACTCAGCATGGAGCCCTATGGGGGACTCAATCCCCAAATCATGGGATTATGACCTGAGCTGAAATCAAGAATCAGACTCTTAACTGACTGGGCCACCCATGTGCCCCACTTTCTAGCTTTTAATAGATGCTCATAAGTTACATATTTTATTCTCTTATATAACTCTAAAAATGTTGCCCCCCTTTTTGTTTTGTTTTGTGAATGGGAAGAATATTATTGAATTCTTATCATTAATTTCAGAGCTGACTGACCTAAGACTGGTTTTAAGGACTATCCAGACAAGTAAGTAGTATATATTCAAAAGCAACTGAACCTCTTCTGAAATTGAGGTTTAAAAGACGTTCTCACAGCATGGCAGTGAAATGGTCCACAAACTCAGTAAAGCTATAGTGAAGTTTCATTTTTTTAGGTTCATTTTCTGTTTTCTGTCTTCATAGAAAGTGTTTTGCTTTTCCCTATTTATAAACATTTAAAACTTGTAAAGCTGGCTGTAGTTGGGCAATAATAAATAAAGTGTCTAATAAAAGACTCTGGAAAGGCTAAAAGTGGCATTTTACAATAAGTGGAAAATATTGAAGTGAAAATTGTGAAGTAATTTAGAGTTACAGTGAATGTATTCATACATTTCAGCATTAAAGCCAAATTAGAAAGATTTTTTCAAAAACCTCTAAGGAAACAGAAAGGGTGACTTATGGGTATCATTTAATTAAAAGCTTGTCCTCTAAAGTCATACTGATTTATCATTTCCTAGCCCTGGTACATGTATTGAAAAGACAAATAGCTTAGCGCTTGCCTGCTGGAGCTCCTCATTGGTGCTGATATTCTTACACATAAGAAACAATGAAGGATTATTTAAATCTGAAGATCATTTCCTAACACACAAGCCAACCATGGAAAAGTTATTTAAATATGTCATATTAAGAAATACTTTTCTCATCAATCTTATTTTCTCAACAGACATAAAATATCACAATACATTGCCTTGATTAGATTCATAATTGGTCAGAAAAGATCTATTTTTAGAGTACCTAAAAGTTCCATTCAAAACCACTAAAGTAAACACTACCTAGTGAGCAAACCAAAAAAATAGTTATTATTTTCCAAAACAGTATAAAATTAACTGGAATTTTTCACATGGAGTCCTATTTATTCTTACAGATGTTAACTAGGGAAAACATAAAATTATATGCTACATAATTATATACAATATATATATACATATATATTGTATGTATATATGCATATATATATGTGTATGTATATATGGAGAGAGAATATAATACCTGATGCCCTCAAAATCTTTGTTACTAATGAATTTTATGAGACTGTGATATATGAGTATGCATATACGTGAGAGGGGTTTATTAATGACACAATCAACCGTACTTTTGTTCTCCATTACCATAAGTAGTGCTATTTTTATTCAGCTACATTAAGAGTATACTTAAAAGACCTACATGTGATACAGGAATCCATCAAAATCCTAGAGGAGAAAATAGGCAGCAACCTCAATGACCTTGGATACAGCAACTTCTTGCTTGACTTGTTTCAGGAGGCAAGGAAAATAAAAACAAAATGAACTATTGGGACTTCTTCAAGATAAAAGGCTTCTTCACAATTAAGGACACAATCAAGAAAACCAAAAGGCAACTGAAGGAGTGGGAGAAGATATTTGCAAATGACATAGTGGATAAAGTGTTACTATCCAAAATCTATAAAGAACTTATCAAACTCAACACCCAAGAAATAAATAATCCAGTGAAGAAATGGGCAGAAGACATGCATATACAATTTGACAAAGAAGACATCCAGATGCTTCACAGACACATGAAAAAATGCTCAACATCACTCATCATCAGGGAAATATAAATCAAAACCACAATGAGATACTACCTCACACCTGTCAGAATGGCTAAAATTTAACAACACAGGATACAAAAGGTGCTGGTGAGGCCACAGAGAAAGAGGAGCACCTTTGCATTGTTGGTGGAAATGAGAACTGGTGCAGCCACCTTGGAAAACAGTATGGAGTTTCCTCAAAAAAAATTAAAAATAGAATTACCCTATGACTCAGCAATTACACTACTAGGTATTTATCCAAAAGATATAAAAATGCTGATTCGAAGGGGCACATGAACCCCAGTGTTTACAGCAACACTAACATTAGCCAAAGTATGGAAAGAGCTCAAATGTCCATTGGCTGGTGAATGGATAAAGAAGTGATGGTATACATATACCATGGAATACTACTGCATGATGAAAAAGAATGAAATGTTGCCATTTGCAATGACATGAATTGAACTAGAATGTATTATGTAAGTGAAATAAATTAGTCAGAGAAAGACAAATATATGATTCCATTCATATATGGAATTTAAGAAACAAAACAGATGGACATAGGGGAAGGTGCAGGGGTCCAGCCTCTGCAAGCCAGGGTTGGCCCGGAGAGTGATGGTTGGCGTCGGCGAAAGAAGACACGGAGCCAGCCTCTTCAGGTGGACTGCTCAAATTTATTTTTCAGCTTAGGGTTTTTATATAGCAAATTCACACAATCATGCTTAAACAATTTACATTTTTTGAGTACAGTCATAGGACTTAACATTTCTAGGTTTCTTGGCAACAGTGATTTCACGGTACATAATTTCCACTTCAACCAATAAAATTTAACCAGGTAGTCATAACCAAGTTTTACATATTCTTTACTACATATGACAGGGTATCTAAGGATAAGTGAAGCATATTGTCAGAATACATGAGATCACAGTGCCCTTTAATTGTTTAAATTCAGTGGGCATGCAAAAACAGGATATACTTTTACCCACAGTTGTAGGTAACAGACTCTCAAAACCCCTTACTAAGAAAGAACAATGTCAACATTTATCATAGATGACGTATGGAAATGTTTTACGTGGATCAGCTAGAATTTGGTCTCTGCATTTACCAATCTTATTCTTTGGTCAGAACAATCCATAAGTTGCCTTACAGGCTTGAGGTCAGCAGGCAAATATTTCTCTAACACTTTTTCGAGAAAGTCCTCCAAAACTAGTAAGTCTTGTTTTTGTCTCTGCTTATGGCATAATATGTATTCTTACTGGCAATTAGACTCATACAAGGAAAATGAATTCTAGGTCTCTTATAGACCCAATGTATACCGGACTGTCTCCAATTTTGCTAATTGCTACAATATTCATTAGACAACATTTGATAGAGGGGGAGGACATGATATTTAGGTACATTCCATTTTGGAGGAAGGGGGGAACTTCGGGGGATTCTGGTTTCATATTAACCCCAGAATAGACTAACAGCAGAAGTGAGAGTAAAAGGTACAGACAAAGTAGAAAAGAAGAATTCTTCCAGGGGTTCTTCTGACTGCATTGCTGTCTATTCTCTGGGCCTTGCCATCAGGGATGACCTGTGCAGTCCTTTCACACAGGGGTTTCCCTGGGCCTTGCCATCAGGGATGACCTGTGCAGTTTCGGTCTCCAGCAGGAAGGGAAGGAAAAACAAGATAAAAACAGAGAGGGAGGCAAACCGTAAGAGACTCTTTACTATACAGAACAAACAGAGAGCTGGTGGGATGGGCTAAATGGGTGATGGTATTAAGGAGGGCACTTGTTGGATTGACTACTTGGTGTCATATGTAAGTGATGAATCACTCTGTTCTATTCCTGAAACCAGTCCTACCCTGTGTGTTAACAAATGTGAATCTAAATAAGTATTTTTAAAAAACACACACATACAATATTTGTGATCGCATAGCTTCTGTAGGTCAGGACTTGGGAGCAAAATATCTGGGTCTTCTTTCTCAAGGTCTCTCATAGGCTGCAGTCAAGAGTTTAATCAAGATGGAAGTTATCCCAAGACTCAAATGGGGAAGGATCTGATTCCAGGTTCAGCTATGTGGTTGTTGGCAGGATATAACCCTTTACTAGCTGTTGTTTGGAGGCTGCCCACATTGGTTGCCCTGCTAGCCTTTCCATAGGGCAGCTCAAATATAGCAGCTTGCTTTACGAGAGCAAACAAAAAAAAAGAGAGCAGATAAAAGAGGGAAGTCACAATCTTTTTGTAACTTAATCCTGGCAAAGGCATCCCATTACTTTTGGAATATTTTATCCATTAGAAAGAGATTTACTATGTTAAGCCCATACTCAAATAGAGGGAGATACACAAAAGCTTCAATACCAGGAGTTAGATCATTTCAGACCATCTTAAAAAGCAACCTACCACACTGTTAGTGCCTTTAGGGAAATCTCACTTTCCACCCAATTGACTTTTCAACATATTTACTCAATAGCATATGTCTTTTCCTAGGAAGGGATACTATTATTAAGAAAATCATATTTATAAGATCACCAATACACACACTCATGTGTGCACTCACATGCACATGCACTCACATGCAAACACCACCTGAAAACAATATGCCAAAGGGCATAGGTACAGGAAAGGAACTGTGTTCTGCGGAAAATTATTCGTCCTTTTATAATAGAATTCAAAACATGATCATTTTAAATAAAAATACTGCTACATATATCATTACCAAAATATGCAACTTATAAACACAGTTTCAGTAATATTTCAATTACACAAGAATATTCAAAAATATTACATGATTTCAGTCTCAAATTATATCAATAAATTATAATGTTTTTATATAACATGTAAACTTAGAATTTTCATGAAGTCAAAATATTAAAAGACTGGATGAGAACTTTTTGAGATCATTTATAAGAAAGATAATCTTAAAAGAGCTCTGCCTTTAAAAAGTTTTAGTTAATATTCCTTACCAAGCACTACACCCGTATGTTAACTCTGACAAGCAGAAATAATGGGTTCTTTATTCATCAGCCCTATTGCTGATTCTGGCTTCTTCTTAGAAAAAAGCAGAATGACCTGTTAACCTTAGAATGTTCCATTCCCTTATACTCCTACATTTATATCAAGTACTCAAGGATAGAGAGAACAGTCTGTGGAATAGAAGAGAAATAAACTAAAAATATAAACGGGAACATGGGTGATTTTAATGGCTACTTCACACCCAGAGACTACCTAACTTTATTTAATGGTTTGTCACACTGAACACCTAGGATGGTGTGTGAAAAGTTCAGAAATTTTATGTTAACGCCTGTTCCTATCACATCTAGATTTCTCTGATTATCTAGGAATATGGAGCCGAAACTGAGAAAAGGAAATAAGATGTACAGAAAATATGTCATTGTGAATGAAAAATGATTTCGAAAAGTAAAAGATCATAATTAAGAAAATATCACCAATGCCAAACTGCTGAAACTACAGGTCATCTCAATATTACATCACAGAAATTGAGGATATGGTGCTAATGCCATATACAAATAATAGAAATGTATAAAACATTACAAATAAATAAGAACATAATTAAATTGTTCAATTTGAAAAAAGACACTGTGAAATTATATAAAATTACTTTTCTCAAAAGTGAAACATTTTGGTAGGAATAGAAACAGAAGGAATTTTTTGTTTTGTTTTGTTTTTAAGAAAACCAAAAACAAAAAATAACAAACACAAAAATTGGAAGTTTACATTTCTTCACCCACTTAGAAAAATAAAGGTATATAGCTAGTATAAACCCTCTCTTCAGAGAGCAATAACTGTTGTGTATTCTAAGTAGGAGAATTGGGAAAATGGAACTTTTCCTATATGGAGTCCCTGTTATACAAATGAGAAGCATTCTGACAGTCCCATGCATACAGCAGGCCATACTTCGATATATTCATTTATTCACTCATTCATCCACTCATTCATTCACTTATTCATTCATGTTTGATCTTACCACATTGTGAAGGAATATACCAAAATCTATAGGGTTCAAAAACAATAAATTTTTGCTCAGTTGGGCAAAATTGTCCCCAAATTTCTCTGCTTTCAAGAATCATATAAACAAAAGTTACAGAAACATGAAGGTTGCCTAGAACCTCCCATACCTCCATCTACTTGTCTAAACCATGTAATTTATTGAATAGCATCCTTCAACTTACAAAATATCAACACAAGCCCTAACTAGAGGATTCAAGGTATATTCCAAGAAATAGAATGTAACCAAGAAAATTCCATCCCAAATAATTTTTTTGGTAATTATGATTGGTAGAAATTACTCCACTGAAAGCAATGGAGAAATTATGCAAATACTCTGTAACTAAAGATAATTATGCATAGCACATAAAGTGCATATAAAGAATAGAACCAGGAAGTGGGTGCCTGGCTGGCTCAGTCAGTAGAGCATGCTGCTCTTGATCTCTGGGTCCTTGAGTTCAAGCCCTGCATTGGGCACAGAACCTACTTTTAAAAACGAAGAAAAGTGGGAGATGATGAATCCTTGAGAACTAGAAGACAATTAGAAGGACTAATGGGATAAACACTATCAGAAGCAATAAAAAATTGATTCCACAAGGAGCACGTGGGTGGCTCAGTCAGTTAAGCATCCCACTTTTGATTTCTTCTCAGGTCACCATCTAATGGTTCATAAGTTTGAGCTCTGTCGGGCTCTGTGCTGACATCATGGAGTCTGCTTGGGATTCCATCTCCTCCTCTCTCTCTCTGCCCCTCTCCAGCTTGCTATCTCTCTCTCAAAAATAAATAAAAATAAACTTTAAAAAAATAGGTTCAACAATATAGAAGACCAAGTCAGAGGCATGAAGAAAACAATTGATAAAATCAATTAAAATGCAAATTAAATGGAATAAATTAAAAAAACAGTTATGGAAGTATTAAAAGTCCTGGAAGACTGACACAAGGTCTAATGTCAAAATGATTTAGATAACTGGAGAACAGAATAACTAAATTGACAGCAATAAAAACATATTATTTTCATTTTATTAAAAGATAAAATAACAAAAGTAATCAAATAACTTAAATTTTAATAGTTATTATTCTTTAAATATCCAAATGAAGAAAAAGTTGAACATGTAAATTTGGACAGATCTCACATAGCCAAAAAAAAAAAACAACCACCTTAATTTAATTAAAATGTTAATAAGCAGCAGAGTAGAACCTAGAGACATTACTGAATTCCTAGGGTAAACATAAAAATCTCATATCAAAAAAGACAGAAAAGGAGCACCTGGGTGGCTCAGTTTGTTAAGCGTCCAATTCTTGGTTACAACTCAGGTCATGATCTCACAGTTCATAGGTTTGAGCCCCACATCCAGCTCTGCACTGACAGTGTGGAGTCTGCTTGGAATTCTCTCTTTCTCTGCCCCTCCCTGCACTCTCTCTCTCTTGCAAAATAAATAAATAAAACTCAAAACAAAATATTAAAAAGAAAAAAAAGGAGTTCCTGGGTGGCTCAGTTGGTTAAGCATCTGCCTCTTGGTTTCAGCTCAGGTCATGATCTCACAGTTTGTGTTTGAGCCCTGCGTTGGACTCTGCAGTGACAGTGCGAAGCCTGCTTGGGATTCTGTCTCCCTCTCTCCCTGCCTCTCCCCTGCTTGCTCTCTATCTCTCTCTCAAAATAACTTAAAAAATAAATTAATTAAAATATCAAAAAGACAGAAAAAAACAGTCTACTTACACATGATTTAAACCAAAAAAATCAAACTTATCTTAAAATCCTCTTTTGTATGATTAGATGTCACATGTCATTGTTCATGTTTGAACTCAACAGAAAGGAATCTTCAAATTCATACATTCAAAACAATATCAGATCCACTTGAAGATATCATTCAACTACACTCATCAAATCAAAGTAACAATTTTGTCAATGGAGAAGGAAACCTTGCTATGAAACTCCTTGCAATGAATATTGACTCAAGGAAAACGTAATTAAATACAAATAATTGTCATTGTCTCTAAGTTATGTCAATAGGTTAATTTAGCTTTCCTGGCATTTCTGCTCTTCTTTCATCATTATCTGTTATTTAAAGACTCTGTGGAGCAGGCCCTCCGATGGGCTCCTCTTTGTGGAGGTTGAGGTGTGTATCTATGCAGTATAAAAAGGGTAAATTTTCAATATAATAAACATTACTAATTTTACCTATTAACCTTATGATCATTTTTTAATAAGTTAGGGGAACCACTTTAATTTTTACAGATTAATTACTTAATATGGCTATTTCTATTCTGGAATTATCCAAATGGTAAATATGGCTATTTCTATTCTGGAATTATCCAAATGGTAGAGAACTTCATTCTAAGTGATATAGATCTATATGTAGAAATAAAGAAATAAACTCTGTCGATGTAGATATAAAAGTTATACTAGGAAAATATATATTTTCTTTAAAAATGCTTACCAAATTATGTTACTAATTATTTCCTATCATTGTGCTGCTCGTGGGTCTGTAAATGTGCATTTTCTGAAATGCATAAACTAACAACTCTTGGATATTTTCCCTTCCTGAGTACAGTAATTATATTTGTACTTAATTCTGAGCTTGTTACATATACTATTTTGCCAAATATGATCATTTAGAGTCATTTTGACACAGGCTTAGCATCATAAATATTGACTGTGTAAGAACATGGACCATATTTGCCTAAAATATGAGGATTTTCATCCAAGTACATGAGAATTTGAAATTGAAAATATGCAAAAATCTCATTCAGTCCAGGATCTTCAAACGGATGTGACTTGTCATCATTGTCAATGCACTCAGTTTAGGCTTTGATTTCAAGAGTCATTATCTACTATGCATCAGAATTTAGTCACTGCTGTGGACAATCAAATTACAATAATTAACCAAAACCAGAATAATAATAATCCCATACCATCTAATCCTCTTTCTGCCTCTCTGGTATTTGCTTTCAGGAAGCAAACAAAAACAAAAACGAAACACCACATGGTTAATCCTAGACAACAAAAATTTTCTGAAATCTTCCTTCCTATTCCTGTACCCATCTCTTTCTCCCCTAAGAATCCTGGAAATACACAGAAAACTATATAGATGACCTTAGAGATCACTGAGCAGGTGATTATAAAAATCACTGCCTTTGGGCTTGATTACTGTTTTCAGCAACCTCCAGTTAAATTTTGCTATGGAAGAGCACCTCCAGTTGTATGTGGGTAAGTGTTCACACTCACACCTGTCACAACCAGATAGGTATTCTCAGAACTCTGAAATAATGGTATAGCTTCCTTCTTGCCTTGCTTTCCATCATTTATTTTTTTCCCATCCATCTCTGTCCCTTCCTTTGCATCCCTCTCTCCTCTTCCCTCTCCCTAAAACTATTATGTGATCTTAGCAAAGTGGGCATCTTTGGGGAGAATGGGGCAGTGGTGCATCTCTGAACGTTGAAATCCACATGGAGAGTTGATCATCTGAGGGGAAGCGCATCAGAGACTGTTTGTGTTATCAGAGCCCGAGTGGTATGAGGATGGCAAGTAATGGAAGCCCAGTGTGGTGTCTTAGAGCCTGGATGAAATAAGCAGGGGTCTGAGGGGGACAAGAGAAGTGGTAGGAGAGTGTCTTGGTGGTGATGAGAGCCCAAGTGGGATGAGGAGGGACCTATGCAAAGGGGATAGCAGCTGTGACAGTGGAGAACTTGTCACACAAAAGGGCATTGATCCAATAGTAAATATACTGTGGATAAGTGGAGCTAGGTTTCTTACTATTTGAGAAGAGGTTACAAATATAGAAAAGGAGAAAACTAAAAAGGACCTTGTGGTATTAGACTGGAATAGAATTAGAGATATTGGTTTTAATAGCAGACATTATTATGAATTCATGGTTTTTAATATAGAGTGATATACTGGAATTGGAGGCATCTATGTGAAATCACATAATTTTCAATCTACAGAGATATAGAAGCAAATATGGGTATAAATGGAAGGATGTGTGTGTGTGTGTGTGTATGTGTGTGTGTGTGTGTATTTCTTGTTTTATTTACTTGTATGGCCTACAAAGAGCAATACCCTAATGGTAACGACCATACAAAGAATCACAGATCCTGGTTTATAAACAGTATTCTCTACCAAAAGGAGTGATGGGAACAAATATAAGTAAAACAAAATAAAAACAAGAACAAAACAAAACAAAATTAACTTAGAAGCTAGCTTCAAGGAGTTCATACTGGCCCAATCTGGATATGTGAGCAACAAATGAATTAACGATACAAATAACAAATAGCCAGTTGAGCAAAACAATGATCTATTAGCCAATATTGATATAATAACTAAGAGAAAACTGTTTGATACAAAAGAATTAGAAAATCATCATTTGACAATTATCATAGCAAAAACTAATTCAGTCAAGAAACATCAATGCATGCTAAAGTAGTAAGTAAAATTTAGAGGGGGAATAGAATACCTACATCCTCTCAAACTACCTCCCCACAAAATATTTATTAAATATGAAGGAGAGAAAAGAGTAGCTTTACTGTGGAAAAACCAGGTAATGACCATTCTAATCAAGTGACCAAAATCATCAACATCAGTAATGTGAGAAATCAAAATCATGTGCCACCTGATAGGATGCTGTGAGTAGAACACAGCATCTTTTCTATGACATCACTACCAACAATGCCTCACCTGAATTTAATCATGAGAATATCAGAAAAACCCAAACTGCTATATATTCTACAGAGTGATTGATCTGTGATCCTTAAAAGCATGAAAGTCACGAAAAACAAGGAAAGACTGGAGAACAATTACAGATTGCAAGGCTAAAACACCATGATGGTTAAATGCAATGAGTGACATTAGACAGGATTCCTTTCCCATAAAGGGATTATTGAGACTCTTGGCAAAACTTGACTGGGTCTGTGGTTTATACTGATATAATGTATCAGTATTAATTCCTTGACTTTGATTGTTATGTTGCAGTTATACAGGAAATTCTTTTTGTAGGGAATAGGAACCCAAGTATTTAAAGATCCTGGTACATCATGTTGGCAATTTGTTCCCAAACAGTACAGGAGAAAAAATTCTTTGTAATATTCTTGCAACTTTTTCTGCAAGTTTGAAATTATTTTAAACTAAAAAGAAAAAATGTATAACGTACATCCTGCTCCCTATATTTTTTGTCTTTCCTTTTGCAGACTACAGAGAAGCTGTGCTAGTCCTGGATATCATAGTAAGGAGGTTATGTGCGCTGGTTTTGCCATTAAGGAGTCGATGCAGAAATTTATGTTCTAGTGGAAATTTTATCCTGTATTGCTTTTAGAAAAATTGAATAATGTAGATTAACAACAAATTACCATTTCTGAGATATCTGGGCTAGTTTTTTTACTGCTCATTGTAAAATTATTGATAGGTAGAGAGAATTCCTAACTGCAAGCAGATAGTCCTTCAAAATCATATGCCAGAGCAAGGTTCAGAGGCCGCTTTCTTTTTTTCTTAAACCAATAAAGGATAATGAAGAGAGAATATCACATTAATTCAGAATAGATTCGCTGTTTCTACAGTCCTAAGCATAATTTATTGAAAGGTTTTTAATTTAATTGACAGTGTATATACATAATTCAGAGGAGAAGATAACCATAGGATAACAGAATTAGAAATGAAAAATCTCAACATGTTGCCCACCAGAGAGGACATCATTTATCTCATTGCATTTGGGTGTTCTACTAAGTTGGATGTGAAAACCTCTCACAAGAATAATTCAGAAGCAAAAGATAATATGTTTTAAAATTCCTCAAGCAGAAGTATATTTTCAGGGAGGGCTGTCATAAAGATTTCATACTGGTAACCTCTAAATTCTAGAAGTTGTAACAGATCTCATGAAATGTTTAACTCTTTAGCTTCCTTTTTGCATTAGTTTTTGTCAAAATTGCAAAGAATATATTAACCTTCAATTTCTCTATTCAGAGCTCTCTTGACTTATTTCTCTAGATTCCTGAATCTTGGAGATGAGGCCAAGCCCCAAGTCTTTTCTGTCTCTAAAGTAGGCTTTCTAATGAACTCTTTAATACTAAAGAATTGGAGGTTAAAATATGTTACCCTTCCGGTAATATTTGTATTTTGGCTGTAGGATGTATGCTGGTTTTCTGAAAGGGGCATGAATCTCTAACATGTACAGTTTCAGGCATCTCCACTTGTCATTTGCATCCCCACCAAGTATTTCATGTGAATGTATAGCTGAAAGTTAAAATAAATATAAACATGATTCCTAACACAATACAATACCACAACAAACACTAGATATTTACTATCAGTATTGAAAACTGTCCATATTTTTATCACGACCTGGACAAATAATCAATTTATTTTAATTATTCCAGGCTTCATAACTGTAGAGTCATTCCATTAACTTTTATCAATATCTTTGTGCCTCAATAACATCAGTAGGAGCAAGAAATTACTAAATAGGACAGTGTTATAGAAGTTTTAAAAACATTTTATTTAGGACATCAGCAATCTGTTAAATAGCTTGGTTAACATTTTTCCATCAATTTAACATTAACTATAATTAGGACATTGATTTGAAGTGAATACTGTCAATATCTTCCCAAAAATCACAAATTCATTTGAAAAAAACTTGCGGCATACATTCTTAGTGTGCTGGCCTTCTGTTCTCTCTAGCAATCTTCCAATGGGATCTGGCCACAGAACACAGCTCAACCAATGAGACAAGGCAGAAACTGAGGGGCAGAACTTCCCTCTCCAATCTAGCCCCTCCCCTGTCCCCCTCTCCCTTCTGGCTGTGAACTTGATACTTGCCAGTTTAGCAGCCAGTTTGAACCAGTGCTGACAAGCATTAGGGTAAAAACCACCTGCTAAAGACTGTGTCTGAGTTCCCTGAGGACATTTCTGGTGAGACAGTTTGCTTCATATTATTTTGGGATTAAAAAAGTTGTTTACTTGTTTAAACACAGTTGCTTGGGTTTTATGTTATGTACTTCTAAATGTAATTCTTACTGATGTGATACCAAATGAACTGTTACACAGTCTAACATAATATACTTAATTCTCAGCAATGGGAAAACAATGACAATGAAAACAGCAAGCCCACCCTAGTAAAACCAAAATCTCAGCAGATATTTAAGAAATCTTAGTTCAGTGGAAGGGGGCAAGATGGTGAAGAAGTAAGGAGCTCCGTACTTGCACTCGCGCCCATACGTCACACGGAAAAGATCTGAAGCCATTGGAAACCTTACAAAACCTGAGAGATTGGGAGAAAAAAGACGCAGAATCCACTGAGAGAGCCTTCT